>NC_067136.1:5962909-6060347 GCF_021347895.1 Acanthochromis polyacanthus
TTATGTCTTGGGGTGTTTGCTGGATCAAGTTAAAGGCTGGGAAATCTTACCAGTTTGCTTCTTCTATTGATGCCATATGTTGTTTTTAAGCTGTTTCTGAGATATTCTGTGCTGGCCTTCTCAATGTCACTACACTGCCAGACATGTCTCTCTATTGTCCTGGATTTGCATGTCCTCAAATGAACATTCACACTGCTGGCATTTACTATAAACAAAACCAACACTCTCTTTAAATCCACAAACCTCATGCTGAGCCAAAGTGTCACCACATATTGAAATCAATGCTCCAAATATTTCACGTTCACCATTCCCTGTTTGAATTGTAACTCCATCATATAGCATTATTAAATCCTCATGCAACCTTCCCAAGATTCCATCTACTCCACATTCAGAGAGCTCGCTCTTTTTTGCAATGGCAAGTAGGCGAATGGCAGCTAGTTTTGATCGATATTTAGGATTAATGTTTCCTAAAGTATAGTAAAACATTAGCAACTTATTTTTGGAGGCATGAGACCCAAGTGGATTGCAAATTTCAATTTCATCAGAGTAAAGGATTATCTGCAAAGCAGAAGTTCGAACAGAAAATAAAGATGTAACTTCATGAGATCTCCATCACTGATGTCATACAAATATGCACCACTGTATTTCTATGGCTCATCTATCATTGCCAAAACCTTTGGATGAGATAGTAACTGTTCCAAACCTCTGATAAGGGGTATATAATGAAAACATTTGGGCACTATAGCGAGGGGTCTTTTTCTCCCTTTTTTCACCATGCAAGCTTTATGCCCAACAGAAATCTCTTGTGACTCCACAAAATTAAAACTGTCCTTAATCACACTATCCTGCCTGTACGTTGTTGAAACAGAGGCAAAGGGATCCTCAATCTGGTCAAATACTTTCATAGCTTCCTTTTCAAGTCCACTTCCTTGATGTTGCTGGAAGACTTTTTATAGCTGACTTCTCAGATTTGTCACCAAGAGAGCTTGGTACTGCTGCATTGCCACTAAGACATCATTCACACCACTCTGAAAAACAAATCAGAAACAACAATAAATTAAATCACAGTATTTGACAATAAAAAACATTTTGTAGTGTGGCCCCTATAGACTAGGTCCCCCATTTTATAAGGATTAATGATAATATGAATAACTCTATGACAAACAACCAGGGAACCTCAACTTATCATCTGAATGATGGCAAAATAATTATTATAAAATGTGTATGTATCTAGATTGTGTTGAGCAAGAAAAGAAAATATTACACACATTAAAATATTATATCTCTGATAGATATATCAGTGGTGTAACAGAAAAAGTAAGCAAATACAGAGGGCATGTGTGGTAAAAAAAAAAAAAACCAAGGGGTCAGAGGGCTACATGTGAGACAAAGAAAATAAGTTACACAAGCAGACAGCAAAACTGAAAGCGTATGCCTCTGATGCATGGTATGCAACAGAATTAACTATTGTCACCAATAGTGACAGGTTTTCAGAAAAGGCACTCAAGGCTGCAACTGTCAGGATTTTGCCCTGTTGCTGCTTTTTTGTTCCTTTTCCACCTTTCCTCCCCTCGTTTGGATTTAACTCTCTTAGATTCTGTTGTTTTTTTGCTTTGACCTAAGTCTGTTTGTTCCCTCAGTGTTTGTTGTCCTTTAGTGTGTGTTTTTGGCTTGTGTGTTTCTGTCTCCCTCTGGCTGTGTCTTCCCCTTCTGTCTCTCTTCCACTCGCTCGTCCCTTGGCTCTGTCATCTCATTTGTTCATCACTCTCACCTGTTGCAATCAGTTCTATTCATCTCACCTGGTCCCCTTCCTTCCTATTTAAGCCCTGCCTTCCCCTCAGTTCTTTGCTGGCGCATAGTTAGACCTACATGCAGCTTCTGTCTTCACTCCCCACTTTCCCTCCACCGCTGGATTGTATCACTTGTTGGACTTCGTCATTTTTCACCCTTTTCTGGATTTACCCCTTAGGACTCGATGCTTATTTGGACTCGAGTTTGCTCTTGCGTTAGTCGTTTGTTCTCCTTATGTAAGTACCTCTTTAGTCTTGCCGTTTTGCCTCTGTCTAGTTTAGCTTTTTGTCTACTCCAGTCTCACTTTCAGTTTGTAAAGGTTTTTTTTTTTTGATTTTGTTAATAAATTATTTTAACTATGCCTAGTGTTCTGTCTGTGATGTCTGCGCCTGGGTTCTCCACACCCCCCATTCCTACATTATGCGCCAGCCAAGATCGAACCCAGCAGACAAACAGTCCAGAACCTCAGACCACCCATTAACAATTTTCTTTTCTTGTAAGGAGAACGCTGAGTTTTTTAATTTTATGCTGGAAGTATGGAGGGAGTAGGTGGACGCTTCAGTAACGGAATATAGGGATAAACTGGTGATTATAGGACGCAAAGCTTCCGCCAAAAGGCTTGACCTGATTAACCACTTGCCGGATTACCTTCTGGAATTTTTGAACTCTCATGTGAGCTATGAAACCCCTCCAATCGCTGCACAGATCCTTTTGTCACTCAGGATGCCCGTTTGCCGGATAGCTTCCCAGTCACC
This sequence comes from Acanthochromis polyacanthus, assembly GCF_021347895.1. Taxonomy (NCBI): domain Eukaryota; kingdom Metazoa; phylum Chordata; class Actinopteri; family Pomacentridae; genus Acanthochromis; species Acanthochromis polyacanthus. Next base: position 5,965,456 of record NC_067136.1, read on the forward strand.
ATGACCTCCAGCGAACTATGTGACTTCTTGTTGGACAGAGCTCTGGGACTCGATAATTTTCAGTCTTGCCAGGACAGTTTACCACCAGACCCCGTACTTCAGTTTTCTGATGAGCCCCCTTCCCAAAAGAAATCTCGACGGAAGTGGGGTTCTAAGAACCTCCAGATCTTGCCGCTTCCCAGCGTCCAGACCTCGCCGCTCCCCAGCGTCGCGAGGATTCCGCCGCCGAGCGTCGCGACCACGGACGCTCCAGCCGCAGTTCCCGAGCAGGTCGACCCTTCCGCTACGAACGCCCCAGCTGCAGTTCCCGAGCAGGTCGACCCTTCCGCTACGAACGCCCCAGCTGCAGTTCCCGAGCAGGTCGACCCTTCCGCCATGGATGCCCCAGCCGCAGTTCCCGAGCAGGTCGACCCTTCCGCCATGGATGCCCCAGCCGCAGTTCCCAAGCAGGTCGACCCTTCCGCCATGGATGCCCCAGCCGCAGTTCCCAAGCAGGTCGACCCTTCTGCCTCGGACACCTCAGCCTTTGCCGTAGAGCGGGTCGACGCCGCCACCTCAGCCTTCGATCCTGAGTGGGTTGACACCACCTCCGACCCCGCAGCAGGTCCCGAGCGGGTCGAGGGCGACTGTGCTGCAGCAGCAGCAGGTCCCGAGCGGGTCGATTACGATGACTCCAAGTGGGATTACTACGACGACTCTGAGTGGGTCGAGAACGCCGCCCCAGACGCAGCAGTCTCTGAGCGAGCCGCCGGCCTTCAGAGTGTCTTTGCAGCCGCCGGTCTCCAGAGCGCCTCGGCCGTCTCTCCAGCCGGTCTCCAGAGCGCCTCGGCCGTCTCTCCAGACGCCTTCGTTTCCGAGCGCCTCGGCCGTCTCTCCAGACGCCTTCGTTTCCGAGCACCTCGGCCGTCTCTCCAGACGCCTTCGTTTCCGAGCGGGTCGACGCTGTTGACATCTCCAAACAGTCGATCCCTGCTGATGAACCACCCAGCAGAGGAATTACGCTGGAGCCAGAAGGCCCATCCTCCAGCCAAGAGACTGTTAGGCCCGAGTCAACTGCTGACTCCCCCAGCCAAGAGACTGTTGAGCTTGGGTCAGCTGACCAATTCCTTGGAGTAGAAACTATGCCACTGGAGTCAGTTTACAAAAACCTTTTCCTAACTGCAGTGGCTCCCCCTGTTTCTAAGTCTACAGAGAGCTCCCGTCACAGCTGGCCTCCAGCCCAGCTGCCAAGGGGTTCCAGTTTCGTCCACCGCCGCCGGCCTCTAGCCCGGCTGCCAAAGGGTCCTCGCCTCGTTTGCCGCCGCCTTCGTCGACTGCCTCCAGAGTGGTTCCGCCGCCAGCCTCCAGCAAACTGTAGGTGCACAGGAGGCGCACATTGAGAGGGGGGTACTGTCAGGATTTTGCCCTGTTGCTGCTTTTTTTGTTCCTTTTTCCACCTTTCCTCCCCTCATTTGGATTTAACCCTTTTAGATTCTGTTGTTTTTTGCTTTGACCTAAGTCTGCTTGTTCCCTCAGTGTTTGTTTTCCTTTAGTGTGCGTTTTTGGCTTGTGTGTTTCTGTCTCCCTCTGGCTGTGTCTTCCCCTTCTGTCCCTCTTCCACTCGCTCGTCCCTTGGCTCTGTCATCTCATTAGTTCATCACTCTCACCTGTTGCAATCAGTTCTATTCATCTCACCTGGTCCCCTTCCTTCCTATTTAAGCACTGCCTTCCCCTCAGTTCTTTGCTGGCGCATAGTTAGACCTACATGCAGCTTCTGTCTTCACTCCCCACTTTCCCTCCACCGCCGGATTGCATCACTTGTTGGACATCGTCATTTTTCACCCTTTTCTGGATTTACCCCTTAGGACTCGATGCTTATTTGGACTCTAGTTTGCTCTTGCATTAGTCGTTTGTTCTCCTTATGTAAGTACCTCTTTAGTCTTGCCATTTTGCCCCTGTCTAGTTTAGTTTTTGTCCACCCTTTTTAGTCTTGCCATTTTTGCCTCTGTCTAGTTTAGCTTTATGTCCACTCCAGTCTCACTTTCAGTTTGTAAAGGTTTTGTTTTTTTTATTTTGTTAATAAATTCTTTTAACTATGCCTAGTGTTCTGTCTGTGATGTCTGTGCCTGGGTTCTCCACACCCCCCATTCCTAACAGCAACAGTTTGGGACAAAACCAAATATTAATTGTTTCTATATTTGGATTAAAAAAAATAACCATCACCATTTGTCAAAACAATAATATTAATAATGTTGCATGAAGACAAACCTGTGAGAGATGGTGTTTTTCGCTGGCAGTCAGCACAATAACAGTAGCTTGTCTCGTCAGAACATTGCAGCAGTGGTCATCCTTCAGGGAAAAAAGAGGGAAATAATTATAGGTAAGGTACTTTATTGCATATTATTGTGCATTGAAGAAAACTATCAGTAGACTAGACTTACCTTAGATTGGCCAGATCTGCAGCCATCTGCAAGCTCACTTGGACAAGCCGCTGGGATGTTCAGAATATTGTCATTGGTCTGGGACAATGTAGGGTGCTTTGGAAATGTATGGAGACCATTGTCGAAACCAGAGTACAATGACACATTATCAAACGTTCCAAAATGTTCAGGATCGTCACGTTCCGGATAGTGTTGTACTCTGTTATCCTCCATTATTGCATCTTCCACTGACTGTACTCTGTTGTCCACTGCTGCATCCGTCATTGGTTGGCCTCTGTTCTCCAATGTTGTACTCTCTGTTGGTTGGCATCTGTTTTCCACCACTGGATCAGCAGGTCTGTATGTCCAAATGTTGCTGGTGTTTCTGTCTGCCACTGATGTGGGTTCCCTTCTTGTAGAACTGCAATTTGGATGAGTTGAATAATTGATTAGATGAGAAAAAGAAAATTAACTGCAGATATTTTGCGTATTTTTAAGTTTTTCAAGCAAAAATGTCAGTATTATCAGGTTTCAGTTCATTTACCCTGTAAGATTAGCATTTGCAAAATTACAACATCCCTTTAACCAAACATCCAAATATTATTGGACAGGATTTGTAAAGATTCAAGTAAGAAATAAATGTGTTTTTTAATAAACAGTCAAGTCATGTCTACAACAAGTAGATATTTAATTATTGTGAAATACGTTTGTCATGTTTGATTTTGAGCTAAACAGTTTAACCCTTTAAGCTTCAGTCAATTCCAGCCGTTTTCAGTACAAAAAATCGCTAATATTCTATTTTTAAATAAAAAAAATTATGAAAAATACGGGGAATATTGGACGGGCATCACGAGGTGCATTTCCTTGAAAATGACTGATTCGGGGATTTTATGCGACTTCAGGACATGTTTTGGACAAAATAGTTTACTGGCTTGTGTCGCCTGGATGTAAAAGGTTGGATTATGGCCGTTTTTTGTGGAATCTTTTTTTTTGTGTGTAGTAATGAACCCGGAAATGTGAGTCGCGCTGTGTGCGTTGAAGCCTTGTATAGAGAACGGATGGATGAATATTTGTTTTTGTCGGACAAATGTGTTTTCTCACCCACTGTAGTAATCGCATCTGAAAGTGGTTTATACCGGCGGATTCATGAGAATCTAAGCTTTCCATCGGCGTATAGTGTTTGTATAATCGTGTTTGCAGCCGTCAGACATTCTTGAAATTCCTATGCAAATTAGTAGGTGTACCGCCGGCGGTACACCTACGACGCACTGAAGCGTAAAGGGTTAAAAAAACAACCTTTTAAGTGATCCTGTTTTTTTCCTGAGTTATGTGTATTTGCCCAATAGCTAATGACAGTCGTTTATTTGATGAGGCGAGCTTTATACGGTGATTGACAGGGCAGCACCACTGAAGCATTTTTGTAAACATGTCAGCCGCCATCAGAACGGAATAGAACGAACCAGACGCTACGTTTCATGTTTTTAAGAAGGACAAACAGCTGCACGTACAGCTTTTTGTTAACAGGAAATATGTGCTTGTGACATGGGGGAAAAGAATTTCGAGTAAATGTAAATTTATGTCACAGTTTTACTGCTAGCTGAGGTTAAACATATGTTTTCTAAACTAAACAGAGCTAAAACACCCATGCAAGTCAGTGTCAGCTGTTTGTGTTTGCGTCCCATACAGATATATGTCAGTTTGCTACTGAACCGGAAATATATTTAACAATTCAAGGCTTGGATGAATAAGCAATAAATGATTTATTCTGAAAATATGTGGCTCTTGACTGAATATTTGATTCACCACCATGTCAATATGTTTTAGATTATCACTCTCATATGTAGTATTCACATACATATTTTATATTTTCCCCACATGTTTTAAAGAATATTTGTGAGATTAATATAATAATAATAGTAACAGCCTTACCATTTTGATGTCGATGTCCTCCCGCTCCATGACCTGCCGCTGCGTCCATTGTCAAGGTGCTCAGAGTGGCTTCTTTGAATGTGATACCAAATAGAATTGTAAACTCGATATTCTTAGACACAACCATCAATTCCGCAAATTACACGAAAATCTGGACTACGGCTATGTGCAGAATTAATGACTCAGTAAAGATTTGAGGGTTAGACCCACAAAGACAAAGCAAATAACACAGCGCCAAATCATTTTCTGTACCCTTCTTGTCTTCGCTAAACTGCCCGCTGTTTGTCCCATGAGCCCAAGATTATATGGTTTAGTCCATTAGGGGGTAAGACTTCTTATCATAATTATCTGGCTGCAATAAATAATCATGCCCTACATGGCATGTGTACGTAGATAATTATTGACTATAATCTGATTAAGCAGTCTTAATTAAAATGGACTTGTAGAAATGGAAAAAAAATTTTCGGCTGACAACAGCCCTCCCCCTCCACCTTCCTGGAGAAGATGGTATAGTCCAATGTACTGCGCCCCAGGAGGAAAGACCAGAAGACCGTTACCAAAAAAAAAGAGAAGAGCGCCGAGTGGAACATACATCTCTGCAGCTAAAACTGCTGCTGTTTTCTGGATTAATATTTTGAGTTCCAGTTTGTGGATTCAAGTAAAGTCAAGCTATGGATACACTGGATGAAATTACAACCGCCACAAAAGTCCAGGCAATTTCCGCCCAAAATTTCTACTGAGATTTACAGAAAGTAAATTGAATGCTGTTCTTGAACTGTTTGGAGTACATGCATGGTTGGGGTCTCATTTGAAAGCTGACAACCTGAATTTTCGCCCAGTGCAGTCAGAATTACTCTAGGTGCTACTGGCACAGAGTATTTCATGTTGGCACACACTGAATTAGGATGAATTTTTTCTCGCCTACATTTTTTCCCTAATAAAACACCTGAAAATCAGTGTGGCAGCACTGTAAGAGCTTGAAAACACAATATTGCAAAAGCCTGGGGTCTTACATAGTTCAGGTCAAAATTTCAGAGCAATACTAGAAGAAATGAGTGTTTCACACATGTATTTGTACTGATATGCTCCGCCCCTGTCAATGTTGGATACAATCTTTATACACTGTACACACTCTCTACACAGTCTTCTCCATAGTGGCTTTGGCAGTGGTCTTCCCATCCTGGAACCCCCTGGCAATGTTGTCTGGCTAGGCCGATGGTGCACGTCATGTTAGCTCTGTCACACACCATACGCCATGGCCTTGGACTCACGTAGGGTTCAGGGTTGCTCCATACACCAGGCCAAATATCCCTCTCTTTGGAATAAACTGTAGCCAAATATTGGTACTTTACCCAATAGTTGCTGGTCTCGCTCAGGCATGGAACTACCCACTCCTGGATCTCTTGCTTCTGCAGGCCCCACCAGGTAGAGGATTCACTCCTGGTGTGTCCTTCACTCCAGGCCTGTAGAATACCTTTAACAGTGTTGTTTGCCGTCAGTCCGCTGCAGTTGTAGGTCCATGTACCGTAGTATCTGTTCCATTCTTGCCATAATGGGCATCTGGGCGAGGCACCGTTACTCACATACTCTTCTCCGTCCAGTGCTTCAGCTACTTTCTTTACCACACATTGGTCAATCTTCTGGAAATCCCCTCTTGGGGCCCCAATCAGCTCTGGTGGCGTAGGAAGCTTCTGCACATACATGTCAGTTTCTGTTGGTCCTGCCAGGCCCTGGCCTGTTCTTGCATAACCCTTCGGGAATGCTCCTCTAAAGTGCTTTACTGGAACTATCCACAACCAGGGCAAAGTGTCATTAAGCCAGTTCTCATGGTGTGCCCGTGGTTCAGCTCCATACATGCCTTTAGTGACGTAGAACATCAGGTGTGTAGCTGGAGTTATTACCAGATAATTCTGAGTTTTACAGTCGGCTAGCATGTTCCAGTAACACGGGTTTAAAGCTAAGAACTTGTCTGTTACACAGGCCTTAATTATATTCCAGTAGCGGCCTCGATGACGGTTACTTCTCGGCTGGAAGTCTGGATCTACTAACTGTATAGTAGCTTTCTGGGTAGTTGTGCTCACCCCAGGTGCTGGTGTATGGGTGGCTGAAACTGAACCCGTTTCAGCAATGATGGTGGTTGGAGCTTGGGTTACATTTCTTGAGATTTCAGTCACTGTCGGAGGCTGTGCCGTTGGAGGCGGTGGGACATCACATGTGAAATTGAAGTATCCCCAAAACATCCCATCTGACGGGAGGATTCTGGTACACGTCTCGTTCTTACATTCTCTATTAGTGTATTTGTAATCCCTTTCTGGGGAGTCTAAGTATATTTTACCATTACATTCCTGTATATATGGCCTTCAGTGCAATTCTACATCCGTGTATGGTCATACACTGGTTGATACGGCATTTTCACAACGACAGGTTGACCTTACTGTTGGCTGGGTTCAGGATTCTTCTTTCCCTCCCAACTCTCTTGGTGAGGCCTTTGATTCTTGACCAAACACTCTCCTTCTCTTTCTCCCCCTTCTTGGCAGAATCTCTTCAGGCTTCACTTCTCTCTGTACCTCGGACACGTCTGCCCCCAGCGAGTACACACCCACGAAATGGCACAAATGACCATGCGCACTCGTACTTTCACCGTCATCGTCTGATGCGGTCTTGTAGGCGTGGCTGCCCTTGACACCCAGGAGTTCACCAATTGGACACTTCCTTCTCTGCGCCAGTCTTCTGGTGTCACGGTGTACTCTGCAGACTTCTCTTTGGCTTTCATGCCCGAGTGGCCCCATGCGTCGAGGCTTGTGACGCTGTAGTAGAGGTTCGTGCCTCTGCACCTTCTTCTCCTTGGCACTGGTCCAGCGTCTACCAGGGGATAGTTGAATCAGCATACACTTCTTCTACTAACCTATCCCAGGTAGTTAGCTCCCATGGTCCTTCCCAACCATGCGCTTGTGCCATCTCTCTGTGAGGGCCTGGGAATCATTTCCATACCTGATGTATATGGGCCCATCTGGGTCACGATAGACCCTGAACACCAGAGGGACTTGTGTTGTCGCTAGTGGTGTGGAGACATCATTTCTGCTGAAGCCGTGCTGTAAGGCCAGGCCCTCTGGATAGTTTTCTTCCAGAGCGGTTGCTCCCGGGCCTCACCCTTGGTGGCTCCTTTCTCTTCATCCTGTATCGGTGGATACAGTGGCGGTGCTGATGGCTCTCCCTCACCCTCGGGGGTCCAGGCTGAGGTTGATGCTTCTCTTTCGTCACCTTCAATCTCCCCTGGTTCCAACGCTTGGAGAGGATCAACCATCTTCCTCACCTGCCATCCTTCGGCTTCACCAGTCTGCACCAGCTGCCCACATTTTCTCTGGAGGCTGCAGCTGCTGCAGTAGTTGAGCATATCTCCATCCCACTGACAAGCACACTCCGTAGTCTCTGGCCTTACCCCGCGTAGATCCCACTGGGTGATGAAGATCAGCCTGGGTAACTTGTCTATTCTGCATAACCCACAAACATAGGCATCAGTTACCTTTACTGGTTATGGTGCAGACTTTTCATCTCTCTTCGCTTTGGCTTAACCTTCGTAGGTTTTTCTTGCCCTGGTCCTTCCCATTGGACCATCAGGGTGGTTGGCTTCCAGCAAACCACACAGTTGTTGGTTATCTTCTTCCATTCTAACATCTCTTTCTTCTGACAGGAATCCTTTTTTAGCATAGTCCAATTTCTTCAGGGCTCTGCCTGCCCAGAGTCCCGTAGTACTTCTCCGCATAGTAACCACCCCTTTAACGTTGGCTACTCCGATGAAGGGTGGTAAGCCTTGTGTGCTCGTAGCCATGGTTTTTGATTCCTGGTTTTCTCTAGTCTGGAACTGGCTTAAGCTGCTCCACTCCTTGGATTCCTCCTTTCTTCAGCAAAACTGTGTTGCTGTCCAAAACTTCTTTTATTATGTCAGGCTTTTCGTATTTGGCTTTCACCGCTGTGCCTGTGGGTGCGTCTCTGGCCTTTACCCACACTCGCTGTCCAACTTGGAATGGCACTTTAGGGCTCGGTGCTGCTATCTTATCCTCAGAGCCCCGCCCTATTTCCTCTGACACAAAGGGGCGTCGATTCAGCTCCTCGGAAGGGGAAGGCCAATCAGCCCGATGTCTGTCATTCAGGGCCTTTCCTATTTCCAGGGTTTTAGTGCTCCATTCTTTGGAATTTGCATTCTTGCCTATCCAGTTCTTTACCAGCCCAATGGCTCGCTCGACCACTCCATTTGCTTGTGGCGTGTATGGAGGTGAATAAATCCTCATCACCCCATACTGTTGGCACCATGCATCCACTTTTGCATTCTTGAAGTGTGTCCCATTGTCTGTTCTCAATTCTTTTGGCACCCCTAGTATGCCACACGTCTGTTCCAACATGCTAACTACACTGTTGCCGTTAGCTTTCTTCACTGGTTTAGTAACCACATAGCCTGACATTGAATCAACTAGCACTAAAAGGTATTTCTCACCTCTTTTCCCTGTAACCCCCATTGGGCCTGCTACGTCCATGCAGATAGAACCCCAGGGAATAGTGCTCTTGATGGTGAGCCCGTCTACTCTTTGCCCTCGGCGTCCTGCGTTGTATCGACCACATACTTCACAGGCCCTCAGTACTTGTCGCACACGGCGCTCTGGAATCCAGAGTTGCAGCTTTTCCAGCTCCCTACGGGTAGGAAGTGTGCTCACATGGCCTAGCGCCTCATGTACGGCCCGCACCACTTCTTCCACGTACTTCTCTGGGACAATTTTTCCTTTAGGGGTCTGGTCCCATTCCTCGATCCCGACAAAGACGAATTTTCTCATCTGGACGAAACGATCCACTTCGTCGTTTCCCTTCCAGTGGGCCCCTTCTCTCGTATGGGCCCGTTGGTGCCTCACTTCGAGGTCCATGTTCATTCTTAACTCGGCAATTTTTTGCCACAAATCACGGTGTGCTACCGTTTTGCCTTTAGCAGTTTCAAAACCATTTTCCTCCCAAATGGCTAAGTCTTCATTTAGAGCTTGTGCACAGTAAGAACTATCTGTTATTACTCTAGCTCTCTTAATCTTTCTTTTTTCTAGCTCCAGCAGGCCCTCTAGGACTGCTGTGACTTCTCCTGTTTGTGCACTGCCTTCTGCTTTACCTTTCTGTCGGTAACGCTCTTTTTCTCCTTGCTTAAGGATGAAGCCCCAATAGGCAGTGCTGTCTGGACCCTTTCTCGATCCGTCTGTGTACAGAGTCCATTCATATGGATCCTCTGTTGGTTCTTCAGGCTTTGGTGCCTTCTTGCTTGTGGGTTGAGTTGGCCCAATCTCGAGGTCTGGGTCCAGTAGGATGTCTTCCTATCTTCCCCATCTCGCATTGGTCGCCTTGGTACTCTCTACAGTGGCCTTTCTCAGGAATCGGTGTACTTGGCTCTGGGTGTTGACTTTAATGCCCTGACCCTGTGCCAGGTCCTTCAGGGCACTCCAGTATCTTGCCAGGACTGCCAATTCCTTTTCCTCTGGTGGGTACTTCTTCTCCACGGATGTCAGTGTGTAGCTCCATAGAGCCACAATTCCTGCTCCTTCGTTACTGACTTTTACCACGGCGTCGTCGTCATCGCAGCTCGTCTCAGCTACCAATCTGGTTGTCAGGCTCCTGGGTTCCAACCGTAGAGCTCCCTGGATCGCCTTCTTCAGTTCTTCCAGATGGTGCTGGTCTGTCGCTGTCCATGTCCAAGTCTTGTCGTGGTCCTCTTCAGGCTGGTCTTCAGCTTTCTTCAATCTTGCATACAGCGATCTGGCATACTTCTGGTACCCAGGGACATGGTCTCTCACGTAGTTGCACAAACCTAGGATCTGTTGTAGTTCTCTTAGTGATCCTGGAGGTCTAATTTGCTCCAGTTTCTCTCGGTATCCTTCAGAGATCCCTAGGTCGGTTGAGACCTGGAATCCTAAGTAGTTTACCTCAAACTGGCCAAATTGACATTTTTTCAGGTTCAGCTTTAGGCCTGCATCTGTCAGCTTTTCAACAATCTTTTGCAGCTTTGCCAGATGTTCCTCCTCAGAATCGTCTGCGATGAACACGTCGTCTATGTAGATTGTCGCTCCAAGTCCTTGTAGAATATCCATTACAGCAGCTTGGAACACATTCGGTGAATTCTTGAAGCCCTGGGGCAGTCGGGTCCAGACATAAGCTTTTCCCTTATGCGTGAATGCTGTTTTGCCTTGTGAAGCTTTGGCTAGGCGCAGGGAGAAGAATCCGTTCGCCAAATCAATGCAGGACTTGTACTTCTTGACCTGTAGGGTCTTCAGGGTGCCTTGGGGATTGATCAAACTTGCCTTGTTCGCGGTTGTCCGACGGTTAAGGGCTTTAAAGTTGATCACTGGCCTCCATCCTCCACCCGCCGACTCAGGCTGTTGGTTATTGGATTCGGTTCCTCTCGGATTATCCCCAGTGCGCTCAGCTCTTTGACGATTAGGTCCATTTCTTCTACTGCACCTGGATTGAGGGGATATTGGCGGACCGCTGGATGCACTCCTCCAATGATAGTATGGGTGTACTTCTCCCCAAGATCCCCACAATCATTCTTGAACCGCGCTACCTTGGCTCTGGAGATGATTTCTTTCAGCCGCTCTTTTCCTGCAGCTGACAGATCACTTTCTTCAACCTTCTGTGCAGCGACTTCTTTTACATCGACTGGCTTGTACCACTGCTTGAGCTGGAACTCTTCTTGTTGAGGTGTAAAGCGGATCATGCGAGCCCGCAACTTCTTCAGTCTCTCGACTGACATTTTCTTCTTGGGTTGATGCAGCCGCTTCAGGTCTTTCGTCGTTACCAGATTGAAAGGCCCAAGAACCCATACAATTCCTTTCCAAATTGCATATGGGAACTCCCTAACTGCTCCATCAGCTAGTTGGGCCTGTAGGTGTCCTGCTATGTCGAGGCTCTTGCGGGTCATCGACACCTCTGCCCCAGAGTCTACTTGGTAAGGGACTCCATCCACATCAGTGTAGATTTCATCCCCCTTCCAGTAGGCATGTTCCAGGGTGACCCGTGCCTCCTGGGCCATCATTTAGCAGGCCCCTGAGTGCCTGCTGCTTGGCGAGCGGCACGAAGGGCGTCTCTCTGCTCCGGGGTCAGCTTTCTGTATTCTTCTGGGGCAGGTAATCACTCTTCCTTTCACCAGCCGGCTTCTGGGTCTGTCGAGGCTGGAATGGTTGCTTGTTCTGGGCTGGTCTTGTCTGGTCTCTGGGGGCTGGTCGGTTAGGCCAGGACCGTGAACGCTGTGGTTGGTTTGGTTCTCTTGGTCTTTGAGGGGTCTCTTGTGGTGGCTTAGCCTTTGGTGGTTGCTGTTGTGACTCTTTTTCTTTTCTCATCTGGTAGAACCTCCTCTTCAGGTCCCACCCCTTTACTGCTGCATTGAGCTGAGATACTGTAGTTTCATATGGCATAGCAGCAAAGTCCACCTCATCCCTCTGGCCTGTAGTCAGGGTCCTCAGGGCTCTTATATACCTTGTCGGTGGAAATTTGTCTTTGATCTCATGCCAAATGAGGGTGAGGGTCTGTCCCTTCTCCAGCCTTGCTTTGGCTCTGAGTAACCAGCTCTCTTCGTCATCTGAGTCTTCAAGCACCAACCGGTCATAATGGCTCTGAGAAGTTTCTCCCTCTTTCACTGCGTTACCTGTTGCATAGGTCAGCCACAGTTTTCTGGCTTCTTCGCACGTAGTAGTGTTCTTCACCAGTGACCAGTTGTCTCTCAGGTAATTTACCATGCTTTGCCCAGGCTCTTTGTCTTTTACCAGCATTTTGACCTTTTTGAATTCTGTGAAGCCTTGGGCTGGTGTCAGCAGGCTCATTGCATTACCTGCTGCTCCAGCCGCAGACGTTGCTGGGGCTTCTCGTGGCTGTGGCTGCTGTTGGGGTCTTTCTCCGGTTTCTTCATCCTCGGAAAAGTCTTCCAACATTGCCCTTTCCACCTCTTTGGAGTAGCTATATGCTGCCCTCTTCATTCTCCGAAGCATCACATCATGGGTTATGGCGATGAAGGCCGTTCTGAAACCAGCTGTCAGCTGCGTACATGCTGCTAGAGTTCCATAACTAGGCATCATCAATATATTAGCCCATTCCCCAATTGTAGCACTCACCGGCAGGATTTTCCTCTCATCTGGTTTTTCAGCCCAGCTGACTGGCACATCATAGCTGGTCTGGCCGACTTCTGGCATGTATGCTTGCCTCTCATCTCTGGTTTTTATGGGGCCGAAGCTTGGATCTCTTGCCAACCTTTCTGAGGTTCTTCTTACTGACACCATTTCTACTGGTTTCTTCTCACCTTTTCTGGTGCCCACTCTGAGGTCTTTTGGAGGGTTAGGTGTCTGATGGGGGACTGATTCCAGTGACTGGTCGTCTTCTTGTCCTTCTTCTTCATCAGATGACTCACTGCTGCTCACCACGATATCTGGTTCTGGTGCTGGATTGACGGTAACACGTCTTGGCTCCAAACTAGTGCGTCGTCTTGGGACAGGAGGGGTTGGTCCTGGAGTGATGGGTGAAACTGCTGGGCCTGTAGGTACAGGGGTTCTTGGTGTTCTCTGCTCTCTTGGGTCCTGCCCAGTGGTCTGCAGGTTGGTATAGTCACCTTCAGGGATTGCGCCTCCCATGGCCCCTTCTTGGTCCCGTAGGTACAGCCTCTGTACCACAGCTCCTGGAGGAGTCTCTTGCTTCCATATTACCATGGACTTGTGCTGAGGTTGGCTCTGGACATAGCTGTGTTCACCTCCAGGGTACGCTCCGGGCGGGGCTGCCTCACCAGGTGTGGATGATTTTCTCTCCCGTTCAGGGCTGAACACCTCAGGCAGCTTTGCTCCGTCTTCTGCTGGTCGATCGGTTTTCCCTTTTGCTTTAAGGCCTCTCGCCTTCTCTGCATCTTTGCAGGGCTTCAGTATGCGATCTCTCCGCTCTTTGTTCTGAGCTTCAGAGGTCATGACCACTAGTTGCTTTAACTCATTACAGACCTCATGCGCCATCAGCTGCCATTTTGCCGCTCTTGTGGCTGCCTCTTCTGCCACTTCCCAGGGCAGCGTGTTGGATCTCAGTCCATCAGCACAGATGACCACTCTCCTGTACTTCAGGTCATTTGCTTTCGCCAATCCTTTGATCAGGGCACCATACAGCCTTCTTCTGTACGACTCAATGTCATCTCCATCACGATATTCATCTTCTATCACATGGATTATAGAGTAGTACGTTGAATCTCCCCCGCTAGTTACCACTACAGATCTACATCCGTCTGGACGATTTCTATTCTCCTTACTGGCTTCTTCTCTCTCCCTCTTGTACTCTTCGCCACCTCTGCGTGCGAGAGCCTTTCTGAAAGCTGTATTTCTGACCTTCAGGATGGAGGAGGATATCACCAGCAGGGCATCTGCGTGGTACTGCCAAGGGTCTCCTTCGATGTAGTAAGCTGTAGCCCCCGTCTGGTTGCTGAATTTCTTACCATCTGTGGGCAGCGGTGGTAAGGTGGGGAGAGTCCTCTCAGATTTGTCGCTCATCGACTCGTCCCTGGTGCAGAGGTCGTCGACTGGGTAGTCTGCAATGGCGTATGCGGCTTGGTACGCCTTCAAGGATTGAAGGGCCTTCTGTGTGGTTTGGAGAACTTCGTCGGTTGCTTGCACCCTCTCACGGCCTGCAGGAGTCAGAGCAGAGTAGTTCCCTGCGAAACTTGGTCGAGGCATCGGGCATGGACGGCTTGGTTCACCAATTTCCATCAGGGCTTCCCATTTGGCGAACTCTGTTGGCTTTGGCAACCCGGCATACTCGGGTCCCTCTTCATCTGGGTCTTCTTCTTCTGAGTCGTTCGCCGACCCTGAGCGCGTCTGCTCGCTTCGTCGATCCTCTTCAACCGTCATCTCGCTTCTTGAGGTTTTATACTCATGTATAGGCTTCAGCACATCTCGGTGGTCCTTCTGAATGGCCGTTGCTCGCACTTTGTTGGAGATCAGGACCGGTATCACTCCCGTTTCTTTAGCAAGCATCTTTACCACAGGGTCATACTCTGCAGAAGGACTCAATATCATGACAACTTTTGACATTGGAGCACCTCTTATTGATTATTTCAGATACTCACCCCACCAGATTAACCACTGCCTCACGCCGTCCTTCGACTTGGGCATTGTGGTCATAGTTCCTAGCACTGTCAACCAGTGCTCTCCCACCCGCTCACGGGAGGTGAAGCACCCATCTTTGTCGAGGCTCTCCTGAAGTTGTTTCTTCAGTTGCTCTCTTGTCAGCTTTTGGTTAAAGTTGTGCACATGCTTCTTTATTTCTTCATCCCAGGTATCCCACCCCTTACCTGCCAGGACTATCTGGTACTGGAGGACTGGAGTGAGGTCTGGGCGTGTCTTCTTTGAAGTGGAGTCCTTCACCACCTCGTCGATCGTCGTTTCCCCCGGCATTGGGGCCTCGGGGGATGGATCTTCTTCTCTTTGCTCACCGGACCCTCCGGCTCTTGCGTCGTCTTGTAGGGCTGTCGCCTCTTCTTTATCAGGGACGAGTACATCTTTGTCTTGTTGGCTCTCAGCCATCGTCTTTGTCGTCTCGAGTCGTCTGCTCCCTCAAAACCTCTCGTAGGACCGTTGAGCAGGGATGAGTGCAGACTTCGTGTGGCTGCTCCGCGGTGCCTTTTTTCTGGGATGCACTGGCCCAAGGTCACTGCGGCTTCTTCTAGCCTGCGGTTCTCACTGTACCTCCCGTCAGGCGTGATGATCCCGAGTCTCTCTGTTGGCTGATCACCCGTGCTGTGGATCCTCGGTCAGAAGGTCTCGTCTTCTCCTTCCCCGATCTCCGCAGCGTGGATCCTTGGTCAGAAGAGATTGGCCCTCTCTTCCCCAGTTTCCACTGAAAGGTTCTGGCGGTTGATTCTAGGTGTCGGTGCCGGACCCTCAGAATCTTCTTTTTGGACACTTCTTTCTTCACTCGTGCCCACCCAGGGACGCCATGTTCGCCAGTCTAGCCTTTTTTAACCCTTGCCTCAGGTTAAAGTTGGTCCAGCTCTCCGTTTAAAGGGTTAGATTCTATCTGCCTATTAGTTTTTCCCCTAACAGGTTTCAGCAGAATAAATTAAGCTGGAATCGAGAGACACTCGCCCAGGTTCTAACTGCCTTGCATCCGAATGTCTCACCCCTCTTATCTGATAAATGCTATCCCACCAAGCAGCCTTTCTAAGTAGTAGAATCGATCTATCATTCACATTCGTTATCGGTCAGCTTCTCTCTTAAGGACTTGCCTGCACTTGGTGCTATTCCTGGGTTCGTTTTAGAGGTTTGGAAAGAACTAACCTCAGGGGTAATGTTTAAACACTCTCACTTTGGACTAAGTAACCTTTAAGAACCATTGGTTTGAATGCACACATTCAACTTAACTTTTTACCACTATGCAGATTTTCAGTGGTTTATAATAATTTCATTAGGCTTCTCTTTAAATGCAATAGAGCTTTTTATTAAGCAAGTTTAGCAGGAGCACAGCATCAATTCATGATTAAAACAGTTAATTATTTCTGATTAAAAATGAGACTAAAGTAATTAAATTGAGCGTACCTGACAATCTTCTCTAATTAGTAAATTTAGGAGAGAGAGCGAACAGCATGGCCACTACCGTATCACTCGGTCTTATCTTGCGTCTGGGAAAAGCACTCAGTTGTCCAGAGGACTCGGTACGATGTCTTCTTTGTGGACAAAAGGATCTTATCCCTTGGCAGGGGGGAGCGGAGGAGTCCTGTGAGCCGATCGTGGTCCGTCAGTTATCTCTGGAATCGGCTGGAACGTTAGTGCTTACGCCCTAGCTGTCTTCTCTGTGGTATGGTGGTGATGGAAAAACCCTCGTCTATTCAGGCTGTAGTGGGTCACTGGGTCTCCCAGCCCCGGGGAGGGGAACAGCCCAGTGCTGTTGCCTCCTTTGCGTCTTCGGGTGTAGTCGGTTCTTCCCTCTATTGGTTTCTTCTGGATAACTGCAGAACCTCTTAGGACTCTCCGTTTGGCAGAGTGTGGTCTTCGCCTGTTGAACAAAGTCAGAAAAAGACTTTGCTTCCAACGATGTCCTCAGCGATCTCTGGAGCCTAAGTCCCGCGTCGTCTTCCCGTCTCTTGGGCAAAAGAGGAAGGTGAAGATTCTTCAGAACTCCGGCCAAGTTCCCTTTGCGGCTCTTCTTAGCAGCTCCGGCGAACGACTCCCCCTTAATGTCTCTGCTCTCCCATTCTTATACTCTCTCCCGACACACAAAACTGGCTAGGTACGCCCTCTGACACCGTCTAACTTATGCAATCGACTTGTCATCACATACAGCAGTAATACAGAAGTCATGTTGTTACAGCAAATACACAGTGTCCACATTCTGTTTAACACACACACATTTCAGCCCACCCTTTTGGGTTTTTCCCAAACTTCCCTTTTTTCTGAGGAGGCTGCAATGTCATTGTGGCTGCCGAGTCATGGTGACTGTTGTTTACTGCACTTCTGCTTTCTTAAGGCCTGGACACACAAGCCTATGAGGCCTGTACGCACACACAGAGCCTAAACAAGGATTACTTCACACAGAATCACTTCTTAAATCATTCCTCTCAATCTGAACACAATAAATCATCTGAATCATTACTTTAATCAAATCATACTTCAAAAATGTGTATATATTTCAGCAAGCATAATCATATGGTTAACTTATAATGTTTCTTCTTAAGATCTTTATTTGTCTGCTTCAAAACCTTTGTTACCTTAGGGCCGTAATGAGCCTGAGTCCTCTCTGAGACCTCAACATCTGCATCTCACTTGACAATAGTGTACACTAAGTTATGGAACTTGAACTCTGGTTTTATGAGTTTTCATTTTGGCCTTGTTTTACAGGCCAGGCACCTTTACCCTTTATGGGTTAATTCGATGGCGAGCTAGTGATCCACGGCCAGGAGCCAGAAGAACCCTCAGTCCGTCTCTGTAACACCTGTCGGGTAGGAGGCTGGTGCAGCCTGCTCTCTCCCTCCCCTTACTCACCTTCCATTTGCCCCGCTCCACTACTCACCTTCCTTTGGACAATTGCGCTTTTTCCATAATCCCCGAAACCTAATAACAATTACTGAACATTTTGCGGTGCCTAAATGGACTGTCGTGTGTAACTGGAAAAACTACAACAAAAGGACTTTGGGTTTTGGTTTGTTCATTTTAAGTTGAACATTTGGAATTAGTGCGTGTATTTTTAATGTAAATATTCACTGTACAATTGGGTTATTCTTTTTGTTTCTGTTATCAACTATTCACCTTAATATATGGTACCATCACTTTAAAACTTACTTTGTGTCTTGTATTTACTGTTTTCCGCTCTCCAGTAGCCGTTCTAAGATCTTCTGAACACTAGTCCAATTCTTGTGTTAATGTATTATTTAGTTACCCTATACGACCAGGTGTTGATATAATACTTGCTACATTTGAGCTCAGCAGCTCGACTAAAATCAGGACCTGGAACAGAAACTAAAATCACAGTTATTTGGGAAGATTCTTGGAGTAGGAAATGTGGTCTGAAGGACACACTCATCAGTTTGTAGTGTTTGCAGCACTCGGTCTCCCTCACTGTGAAGTTCGTTGCCCACTTTTTGTTGACAGCCATGCAGTACAGCACTTTGACTGAAAGCGGTCGATGAATACATTTAGTTTTATTATTTTCTCCAAAATTCACACCTACAATCTAGAAAAAAATATAGAAAAAAAAATGAAAGAACAAAACAGTGAGAACAGTCTGAGTATTCTGATGAAGTTCTCTCTAACAGAACAGACTACAGCTGGACTCTGTGTTCTACAACATGTTGTTTTATGATGGACTCAAAATGTTCATTTTCTGTTTTCACTGTAAATAAAATCAGTAAAAACTCCATTATAGATGAAAACATCAACAGATATCAGTTTGTTCACCTGTTACTAAACTGGATCCATAAAAGTCGTCCTGAAAAAAACCTGGATGTTGAAATGGTTTCCTCCTTGACACTATAACTGTCATCAGAGTCCATCCTGTTAGTTGTAGCAGCTTCACTGTCATTATACTGAAGTCAGACAACAACATGACAACACTTAGATCATGTTCCTGAGGCAGAAAAACACTTTGGAGAAAAAGTCATCAATGTAAGACAATGAAATAAAGTTCAGTCTAAAATAGAATGTAAATGTCAGATGTGGTCAGTCCTGATTCCTCTTCATCAACCTGATGGATCCACTGATGACTAAAAGAACAGAAGCAGCAGCTCAGAGTTCATGGAGGAGTTTAGTGGTTAAACTCTTCTCATCTGGATCAACTTTAACTTCTCTCTGCTTTCTTCTTCAGCTCAGGAAATCATCACAGCTGAACGTGGACAGGATGTCATTCTACCATGTAAAGCTCCTGACAACAAAATCACAGCTGTAGAGTGGAGAAGACCTGGACTGGATCCAGATTATGTTCTTCTGTACAGAGATGGACACTTAGCTCCAGACAGCCAGCATCCATCTTATCAGAACCGGGTGGATCTGCAGAACAAAGAGATGAAGGATGGAGACATTTCTCTGATTCTGAAGAAAGTGAAGACGGAGGACAGAGGAACATACGAGTGTCTTGTTGTCCGGACAGGAAAGACCAAATCCATCAGCAGGATCATCCTGGCAGTTCATCCACCAGGTGAGTTTGTGATGAGAGTTCAGTTTGTGTCTCTGATGAAGCTGCTTGGTCTCAGATCAGATGTTTGTGGTTTATAAAGATGTTGCTGATGAGACTTTGGAGAAAACAGCTGATCTGACTGATGTTCAAACACCTGATATCTCTGATATCTCTGATATCTGTAGTAGACCAGGATGAACACTGGAGATGTGAACATGGGTGGAATCATTGTAGGACCAGTAGTGTGTGTGTTACTTTTTGATGTTGGTTTTCTGATCTATAGACGACTGAGACTGAAGTTATTCCAGTTATTCAATTCTCTGAATGGAGGTTTGGTTTAATCCACTCCATCCTAGAGTCCAGGTCACTGACTGTCTCTGATGTCTACGATCTATACAGACCCAGATCTATAATCAATAATGATGAGGGGAATTTAAATCTGATGCTTCTATTTTACCCAGAGCAGCTTTTCCAGTGTTTACGGAGTTTATCAGCTCTGGAAACACACAGACCAGTTAGGTACGAGTTCAGACATCCCATGTGACGCTGCTCAGCCAATGAAGTCTCTGCATTCCAGCTGCTAAACATCACAGCTGAGTTCACAAAACTGTTGAGAGGAACAGATGAGGGGAGGACAGAGTAAATAGAAAGACAAATAGAGGAGAAAGTAGCCCTGAACATGTTGACTATGTTCAGCTAAACATCCAGCTGTAAGCTTCTCCACTGTGAATATAATCCAAACTAAATCTGGTTCCAGACTCACCAATGAGCTCCAGATGTTTGAGAAAAACTCTGACACTGTTCAGACCAGATTCAGAATCCTGGCAGCTCAGTTCTAACATGAAGCAGCAGAGATATAAGGGGAGAGATAGAAGACAGAAAAAATGTGAAAGTGTTCAACTGTTTACACTGCAGGGTAACATATTATGCTGTATATAAGTTGGTTCAGGCTGTTCAGTCATTAGTTTTCACTTTATTTTCTGATTATATCAAAAGTTATTTATTAATAAAAGTTGTCAAAATGTTTTTAGTGAATTTATTTGATGTGACGGTCAGTTATTGATTATAGACAGACACTAATAAATCTACCAGGTTACATCAACATAAATGACACTAATTCAGTTAGACGTTATGCTTTAATACATTTTCTCTGACTGGACCTCTTTGATTTTAGTTTCACACCTCTGCTCTACTGGATTGCTTTTTTTCCAACTTGTCAATAAGTTTATACCGGTCTCTAAAGATGTTTTTGAATTTTTATTCTAAAAATCTGACCTTTCTGTCAGTTTGTGTCCATGTATTCGAAAATTTGTGCTTGATTCAGTCAGCTGATGATGATTTTGCCCCAATCCAGCCTTGTACAGAGATATAGTACACATATAGTATAGTACATATATAGTATATATGTGTACTGTGTTTACTCTTTTTAAATCATACTGACAACAGAAACTACTCAAATGACCCTGATCAAAAGTTTACATACCCCAGTTCTTAATACCGTGCATTCCCCCCTTTAACATCAGTGACAGCTTGAAGTCTTTTGTGGTAGTTGTAGATGAGGGTCTTTATTTTGTCAGATGGTAAAGCTGCCCATTCTTCTTGGCAAAAAGCCTCCAGCTCCTGTAAATTCTTGGGCTGCCTTGCATGAACTGCACGTTTGAGATCTCCCCAGAGTGGCTCAATGATACTGAGGTCAGGAGACTGAGATGGCCACTCCAGAACCTTCTCTTTATTCTGTTGTAGCCACTGACAGGCAGACTTGACCTTGTGCTTTGGATCGTTGTCATGCTGGAACGTCCAAGTACGTCCCATGTGCAGCTTCCGGACTGATGAGTGCAAATTTTCCTCCAGTATTTTCTGATAACATGCTGCATTCATCTTGCCATCAGTTTTTACCAAGTTTCCTGTGCCTCTGTAGCTCACACATCCCCAAAGCATCAGCGATCCACCTCCGTGTTTCACAGTAGGGATTGCGTACGTCTCATTATAGGCCGTGTTTACTCCTCTCCAAATGTAGCGTTTATGGTTGTGGCCAAAAAGTTCAATTTTGGTCTCATCACTCCAAATGACTTTGTTCCAGAAGTTTTGAGGCTTGTCTCTGTGCTGTTTGGCATATTGTCAGCAGGATGCTTTGTGGCATTTGTGTGGTAAAGGCTTTCTTCTGGCAACTCGACCATACAGCCCATTTTTGTTCAAGTGCCTCCTTATTGTGCATCTTGAAACAGCCACACCAGTTTTTCAGAGACTCCTGTATTTCAGCTGAAGTTATTTGTGGGTTTTTCTTTGCATCCTGAGCAATTTTTCTGGCAGCTGTGGCTGAATTTTTGTTGGTCTACCTGACCGTGGTTTGGTTTCAACAGAACTCCTCAGTTTCCACTTCTTAATTAATGTTTGAACACTGCTGGTAGGCATTTACAGATCCGTGGAAATCCTTTTATATCCCTTTCCTGTTTTATACAGTTCAATTACCTTTCTCAACAGATCCTTTGACAATTATTTTGCTTTCCCCATGACTCAGAATCCAGAAATATCAGTGCAGCAGTGGATGAAAGATGAAGGGTCTGTCAGGAGCCCAGAAACTCACTGACCTTTTAAACACACTGATGACAAGCAAACAGATCACAGGTGAGGATGGTTACCTTTAGCAGCCATTCAAACCTGTTTGTGTCAACTGTTATCAGGCCAAACCTCCAGGGTATGTAAACTTTTGATCAGGGCCATTTGGGTACTTTCTATTGTCATTATAATTTAAAAAGAATGAACACAGTTGTTTGATAATAAATAACTATAGCACAACACTAACCATGAGTGAAAGAAAGGTTTTTGTGTGATCATTCATATTCTCTGAAAAATGGCCAAGAAATCATAAATTCTGCCAGGGTATGTAAACTTATGAGCACAACTGTATACAGTACAGTCCCTTTAACAGTTTTTCCTTAAAGCTTGGACTACAACCAAAGATCTTCTACAAAGTGCTGAACAAAGAGTCCAGAAATATTCATTAGAGAGATTTCAGTTTTTGAAATAAAAAATTAAAAACATTTTGTCACTTTGACTTCAAGAGTTACTGAGACTTTATTAATAAACAAAATGTTTATTTTTTCTGTTTAGAATTAAATCTACATTCTGATTCAACTAAACTTCATTCTAATGATGTTTGATTGTAACATGTCAGAGAGCAGAGAGGATCTGATACAAGTTACTGGTAGTTTGGATTCAACTTGATAAAATCCACTGATCAGTTTGTATTAACGGCCTCATTATTCCATGTTTTATCATTTCAGATCATTCCAGGGCCATAGTCGGTTTGGCTGTTGGTTTGCCTCTTGGTGTGTTGGTCTGCCTCCTGTTAGCTGCAGCAGTTTTTCTTTACAGACAATACAGTAAGTCACATTAATATAAAACTCTTGACCTTCACAAAGTATTGAGGCTTTAATGGAAACTGTGACATGTGAGGTTTCATTTTATTATATATGTAATTATCTGGATTACTGTCCTTTCTTTATTTAAAAGCTAATGATTTTATTTTCTCAAAGGAAAAATGACGGAGGCTTTGGCAAAGACAATTGTACAAGTAAGTACAAAACAGAAGTTTGACTGCTGCTAGATGAAGAAAGACTCCAAGCTCAGGAGATGGTAAAAAGTACAGTTTGATGTAAACAAACAATGATGGAATAAAGGAAGAAGGTTTGTGTCTGTAAAGCAGATCAGACGTCAGTATTCAAGCTGTGACAGGAAGACAATAAAGAATGTGGACAGAGGAGAAGAAAAACCAGATGTAGTTTATAATGAACAGAGGAAGTGGTTCAGTACAGAAACAGAAGAACAGCAGCTTTAGCAAACTTCAGTGGAGAGAAAAGAAAGTTTATATTAAAGAGAAACTCACAGGTTTCTATTTAATAACGACATATTTGTTGTAACCAAAGAGTGTGAACCTGAACAGACGATCAGTAACTAAAGAGCAGGAGTCAAAGAAGCAGGAAAAGAAGTTAATGGTTGTATGTAAAGAAACAGCAGCTTCTGGATGAAAAACACAAGATGGAGACTGAACTGTAGATTCTGGAGGAAAAGATGGAAACTAACAAGTTTAACTCATGACCTGAGAGCAATGGAATATCAATGAAGGTTCAGTAATTCTGACTTTACCTGCAGAAACAGAAAAATCTCCTGAATTTGATGTTAATTTAAGTTAATAAATGTAAAGTTTGATCTGCTGTAGATTCTAACAGTTCCAGTTTACAGCAGAAGTGAGAACAAAACTGTAAAATCACTGAAATATCACATCATTCACAACTGAATCACTTCTAAGATGAACAGTCGGGTGTTTTCTTTTCTGTAAAATAAAAAACAGTCTCACACCTTAAAATCAGAACATGTTTCTTTACCTGTAGTAATCTCACAATCTTCATCGTTTTAAACCAAATAACTGCCATGTTCACTGAACTCTGTCTCTCCATGATGTAATGTTGATCAAATTAATGAAATGATGTAAACTTTGAACAGAAACAATGATTTTCTAAACATCAACTTCAATTTGAGCATAAATCAGTGAAGGTCAGTAAAAGGAAGTAAAGTTTGGAAACATGATCTGACTCATGAGAAGTTGAAGAAGACTGTTGGAAACCTGCAGACAGAACTCCATAACATGAACCAGGAGGTTTATCTGCTGTCATCTCTCTTCTGTCTCTTTTCATCAGAAACTGATTTGTTGTTGGGAACAAGACAACTTTAAACATCCATAGAAACTCATTTAAACATTTAATAAGTGAGACTGAAGTCCAGTTTGACTGCAGCAAAGTTTAATGTGATCTCATTCCTCCTGTGTTAATGTGTTACTGAGCAGCAGGTTTAATGTTCATAGAAATATCAGACTTATTATCAGACTGTTAGACATTTAATCTGAACTCAACCTTTGAATGACCACAAGTTTAGTCACATCTTCCAATGAATTAGAAAGAAGAATTCAGTTCAATCTTGTGAGTTCATCGACTCAATGACATGAACTTGATCGTCCAGTGAGAGAAGATTTGAGAAACTCTTCATTTATTGATGAGACTTTAAGGAAATGTTTGTGTTGTATCAGATCCTTTAGAGGAATCCCACTTTGAGGTCTTCACTTTTCAGTTTAGGTTAACGCTCTGAACCCCAGAAGCTGCTGGTGGGTTTGAAACACGTGATTAAAAAAATAATAACACATTTTTAGACAGAAACTGTAAAAGCAGAAAGAACCTTCAAGTTTTCCAGTTTCCAACAGTCCTTGAACTATCCATGTGTCACATTCAATCTGTCAGAAAAATGATCCAAATCTGAGCTTAAAATCCAGATTTAATCACAATCACTTCATTCCACATTTCATTTAGACTTAAAGCCATTTGCTGTCATCAGAATTAGTTAAAAAAAATAAAAAAACATGAAACAATGAGTGACTTCCTGCCTCCACACACCTGAATAACTGACCTGTGTGTTGTCTCTCAGGGGGACCTGGAAGCATCCGTAACTATAGAAGAAGTCAACCTAATGAAGAACTACATCCGTCTCCAGAACAAATCCTCTGAGGTAAAGTTGTTTCCATGTAGAATGAAGCTTCTGAATACTGTGTAAACATGTACAATCAGTTTTATATCAACATGATGATCAAATCTATCCACAGATATCCTAAATGGTTCATTAAATAACAGCTAATGCTGTTAACATCAGAGTGTATTTTGTCTGTAGGTCAACATGTAAAGACGTCATCGTTTTATTTGTGGACACCATGTATGAAACACACACTGGAGATTATTAGTTTTTATACCTTTGGTGTCTAATTTTCCTCCTGCAGGAGATAGAACTGGATGGCTGCAGGTTAGAAGTACAGAGAAACAACAGAGAACCAGACATATACCATTTGAGAAGGCAGTAAAACTTCAGGCTGGAGAGATTCTCTGTGTGAGTCTGAACTTTTCACTTTGTTACATTTTTACTTTTTAACTTCTTTCTCATTTTTTATTCTGTTTCTAAATCTGTGATTGTTTCATTTACTTCATTTACAGATGGGGCACACAAATTGGTTGAAACATCCTCGAGATGTTAATCTGAAGTGTCAGAACTAGAGAAATGGAATCCTGGAGACAAAGTGCAGATCAAACTCATCAACAACAAAGGAGAAATCTTCAGACTGCTGTAGTGTGAATAAACATGTGAAACATCGTTTTTTTATGTCCAGCAGAACGTTGCCAACATCTCCATCATCTAGATTGATCCTGTGGATTGTTGCTGCTGCTGCTGGTCTTCATCAACTTTTCTGTTGCTTTGTCTGGAAATAAATGTGTTCCAAAGCTCTGCATGTTAGAACCTGATGAAATGTTGTGGATGTAAAGTGTTCTGTCAGATGAGATCAGAAGCAGATAGAAAAGTTCTGATTGTCCAGAATGAAGCAGAACTGATGAACAACTTCAGACTGAACTGGTTTGAATGTTTGATCTGTTAGCAGCTCTGATGATGCTCTGAACTGCTTTAAACATTAAGGTCAGTTTATATCATGTATTTTATATATTTTTATACTACTCAGTTTGATCTTCATCCTATATCCTGTTTAGTTGTTAATCTGCAGATAAATGTAGTAAAATAACATTGTTTGTTACTGAACTGTAGTGAAGGTTGAACAGAATAAACAGAACTTCTACTGATAGAATGAACTGAGTTACTTCACAGAAATGATTGTTTATCCTGTTACAGACTGGAAATAAGGAACTTTTCTGCTGCTTTTTGTGCTTCTGCTTTGATTCTAAACTGTTTGATTCTCTTAGTTCTTGTCCTCTGAACAATAAAGCTGAATCTAATCAGTGATCTGTGGTTCATTATAGTTTCTATGTAGAGTTTTAAAGCTGGTTTCTTCTCTGCAGAAGTGATCATAAAGGTTGTTTCTCCAGATTCTGATCCTGCTGCTTCATGTCTGACTACAACCTGTTGAACTGGTTCACAACAAACTCAGACCAGGAGTTTTTATGTAGGAAGTGTCTACAGATACGGACCCGTACCCGTGGCCTGTGGGCTACGGATACGGACCCGTACGCGAGTCTCGCGAGTCAAGAAGCTGCTAACCACTGCAAACTGTTGAAAGGTAAGCAAAGGTTCAGGCTAGGGTTAGTGTTAGGGTCAGGTTTAGGGTCCGTACCTGTAGTACCGATGCTACGGTCCGTACCACTAGCGTCTACCGGGAGTCACGTGACCAGATCTCGCGTATCTGATTGGCAAATGGCAAGTGCCGTATCCGTAGTCCACAGACTACGGGTACGGGTCCGTACCTCTAGCAACAACCTTTAATGTAAAACCAGATATAAATGAGCTGTAAAATGATCACAGCCAGACTTTGGACCAGTTGATTGTTTCTGTATATCAGAGGGTTAATAAAGCTGAAGGTAAACCTGGATTCTGACCTGGAATCAGTTGGATCTAATCGGTCTGTAATAATAATAATAATAATAATAATAATAATAATAATAATACATAACCAGCAGAATAACTTCACCTCTGCAGTCTGACTTCAGATCACCATCAAACAGAATTCCTCTGACAGATGTGTGAGTCTGGTTCTGTTCTGGTGTCGTTATCATGACCTGATGCAGAATTCACAAAGAAACGACACAAAACTACACAAATCTCCTCCAGAAACTAAACAATCCTCTGCTCTACTGTTTTTAGGTTTACTGACTGAAAAAACTCCAGTTTGATGCATCTTAGTGTTCATCTTTCAGCTTAGAGTTCACAGTGGAAACCAGCTTATTTCTGATGTCCATCTGTAAAACACATGACAGCAGGAGATCCCTCACTGGCTTCCCACCACCAGAACAACCAGTGGACCTCACTGCTGACAGAACATCTGAAACCTGCAACAGCCCAGCATCGTCTGCAGCAGCTTTGTGGTCGTTCTGTTCTGAACTTCAGGACCAGGAACCTTCAAGCAGATGTAGAGGACATTCAGAAATCACATCAGCAGCCTCCAAAGTCCAAAAGTCAAACTGAAACATTCCTGGACTCGTTCATCTGAAGTCACATGATTTAGTAGAAGTACAGAAATGAAGCTCCGCCCTCCAGGTCTGCTGTCCAATCAGATCACTTTTACACTTCATATTAAAGTATTCATCAACCTTTGATGTTTCACCTGTTGTTGCTTTTATCCATGAATCCATGGTCACTAGAAAAGCTCATGGATCACAGACCTCCACCAAGAATGAAAAAATCTGATCACTTGGTCCTTCTGTCATTTTGACCTTCAATGAAAACTTCATCCAAATCCATTAGTCTGTTTTAGAGGAATGTTGCAGACAGACGGACAGACAGACAGAGAAACAGACAGACAGACAGACAGACAGCAGCAAAAACATCTTCTCCTTGGTGGAGGTAATAATTTGACTTTTTTGACAAGGATTAAAAAAAACTCTTTGCTATCAAAGTGAAAACAGATTTTTACCAAAATCAAGTCCGTTAATTAAAAACATCTGAGATAAAGTCAGTGACTGGATAAATACTGACTCTGTTAAAGTGACTGATCTAATCCAACAGAGGTCCAGACAGCTGATGGCAGCAGTGTTAGAATCAGTGAAACAGAGATCAGTAATAACAGGATAAAAACACCTCCTGGATCTAGAAGGTCTGTGGTTCATCAGGATTCCTGCTACAACTGCAACATGAAGACTAAAGAACACTTCAAGGAACTCAGAGGAAAGATCCCTGAACTGTAGAAGTCAGGAGATGCTCCAAAACTCACTGGACATCCCACAGAGTTCAGTTAAATCCATCATTAGAAATGATTGGACGATGACTATGATGACATCATCGCTGCTGTGACCACAGAGCATCAGTTCTGATCTGAACTCAGGATCCTCCAATCAGAGAGAGGCTCTGATAAATGATTTCCAGTGGTCCATATCACAGGTCACTTCTCATGGTCTCACTGTTTTTAAATCACATTTGGTGTCATGGACTTTTCACTATTGTGAGTACACAGGTATTTTTACATATTTATTAATGTGGAAAGCTGCATTAAAATGGAGCTGGAGAACAGATATCTGCTTTTTATGCACTATGCAAATTCCAGATGCTTTTATTTTGACAGAGGAACACTGTAGAAAATGTGGCAGGAAGTCATCAAACACACAACACACTGCTGCTCCTAACAACACGACACTTAACCACACTAACTAGGCTGACTAAACCACACAAACACAATAAAACACAAACACTAATAACACTGGAACATAAAGCACAATAATGACATTTAAAGCCCCCAACAACCCAACAACTCCCATGATGCACTGCAGCACAACAGTTCAGTCATAGACCGGCTCTGCATTATTTTAATTATTTATAAGGTAAAATAAGCATTTTGTGGCCTAAAAAATGAAAGCAATATATAAAAATTAGTAATTAAAACCTATTAAAGAAATATTTCATCAAAAAACCCATAGCATCCAGTGCTGGGCTCTGATTGGCTCAGAGGCCGTAGCATCATCTCCTCTGTCTCCCATGAGTATAACTGCATTCAGCATCTGGCCCTGGTTCCTAATGTAGTGCACCTTTGAGGTGTTAGATATTATCATCTGCTGGGTTTGGATACCTGAATATTTTAGTTAGACACATTTAAACCATCAAGTAAAATAAGGAAAAGTCTCTATTTGCACGAAATAGGGGGAAAAAATGACATAAAATGGTGGAAAACAGTAAAGATGACTATATTGAAGCCAAAGCTCCAGAATTCCAGACGAATGATTTAATGCTGTAATGGCAGGAAGATCAAACATGGAGGTTTTAATGGGAAACACATTTTCACCTTTAATGTCCTGGAAGTCCTGATAGAAGCAGAAGCAGAAGCTCAGAGTTCATGGAGGAGTTTAGTGGTTAAACTCTTCTCATCTGGATCAACTTTAACTTCTCTCTGCTTTCTTCTTCAGCTCAGACAAACATCACAGCTGAACGTGGACAGGATGTCATTCTTCCATGTAAAGTTCACAACAACAACAAAACCATCACAGCTGTAGAGTGGAGAAGACCTGAACTAGATCCAGATTATGTTCTCCTATACCGGGACAGATGCTTAGATCCAGACAACCAGCATCCATATTATCAGAACCAGGTGGATCTGCAGGACAAAGAGATGAAGGACAGAGATGTTTCTCTGATTCTGAAGAATCTGAAGATGGAGGACACTGGGATATATATGTCATGTTTCTCAAAAAGGAAAGACTGAACTTGAACTTGTTGAACCAGGTGAGTTTGTGTTGAGAGTTCAGTTTGTGTCTCTGATGAAGCTGCTTGGTCTCATTTCAGATGTTTGTGGTTTATAAAGATGTTGCTGATGAGACTTTGGAGAAAAAAAAAAAAAAATATATATTCTTCTTTTCCTTTCAGCTTTTCCCTTCAGGGGTCGCCACAGCGAATCAATATATATATATATATACACAAGTCCCATGTATATATGTATGTATATATATATATGTATATATATATATATATATATATATATATATATATATGTATACATACATACATACATACTGGACGTCGTGGGCTGCACAGTGCGTAGTGGATAGGTACCTGAAGGCATCACACTGTCAGTGAATGCTTCACGCTGTCAGTGAATGCTTCACGCTGTCAGATATATATATTATCTATAGATAGATAGATAGATAGATAGATAGATAGATATGACGTCGTGGGCTGCACAGTGGCGTAGTGGATAGGTACCTGAAGGCATCACAACGGAGCAAATGAGGCGAGGTGGTGACCACATCACACACGATGGAGTTCCACCTGCATGTTAACGTCGACTCCCCGGAAAGGTTACCGTCCAGCAGCTCACGGTCAGTGCTGCCAACTTAGCGACTTTCTCACTAAATCTAGCGACTTTCCAAAGCATCCTAGCGACTTTTTTTGTCAAAAGCGACTAACGACAAATCTAGCGACTTTTTATGCCTTTTTGGAGACTGACAGGAAAACTCGGATCATTCTGCAGTTACTGTTTTCGACAAGCAGCAGGTGCTGCTGTGAGCTTCTCCCCCTCCCAGAGCACAGGCTGTCAGTCCAGTAACCCGCAGCAGACCCAGTGTCTGATTAGAGGACACATCACTCCGTGGCCAGACGGCAGATGAATCGCGCATGTGCAAATTCACTACAGATTCCATCCAGACTTACGGAGCGGGATATAAATGAAAATGTTTCTTCACTGGTCATACTAAAATAAACCACAGTATTTAGCCTCTAGTAGAAAAACATATTTTGGGTGTTTTATACTCACTTTTTGGTCTTTCCACAACGTTATTAACCTTGCCAGCAAGTTGATTTCTCGCGATATTTGTGAGTTCACAAATCTCTCAAGAAAGCATCTTGCTCCGCTCCCGCATTCACTGTTTGTACAGAGCCAAGTTGGCACGGGCCAATCACGCAGCAGTATTCGTGTGTGGGGCGGGATATCCGGGTGTGAAGACGACACCAAGCGCCAGTAGATCAAAACAAACACGGCAACGGAGGACAACGATCGTGTAGATGCTGCTATTAAGTCAGTTTTAGCCGAATCTCGTATCGCTTCTTTGAAGGAAGAACAACGAGAGGCGCTTTGCACATTTCTGGATGGTAAAGATGTTTGTGCTTTTTTACCTACGGGTTTTGGTAAGAGTTTAATCTACCAATTGGCTCCGCTCGTTGTGAAGATCCCACGATTGGCTAAAAACAAACCTGTCAGAGGTGGGACATACTGTTGCACTGTCCAATCCGTGCCTCTTTCCTCCGAACGGATTTACATGGAGCGGTCCCAGATTGATATTGTGGAGTACTATTAAGTACTACACAATTATTAATCTGGCTATTGCCAGGTTACAACGTTATTCCTCTCTCCTACAACGTTGATTACAATTACATGCAAACTGGGAAATATGCAAAGTAGGCGATGACGTCATTTAGCGACTTCTAGGACAGCCAACAGCTACTTTCCTTGATCTTTGTAGTGTGCGTGTGGGTGTGTGTTTGTAGATATGATAGTTTGAACTAGGTCGGGTAAAGGAAAGTCTGTAAGTCTACTGTCTGGTCCACACTCCGGAACAGAAGGTGGCGGTAATGCACCAAGAAGCTGGATGCCAACCGCCGTAAAACAAGAAGAAGAAGAAGAAGAAGCTACTTTCCTTACTGAGGAGTTGACAAGACAGGCAACACTGCTCACGGTGAGTCTCCGGGAGTCTCTCCGTCCCTCCAGCTCGGTCTGTCCACTAAGAAGTCTGCTGACCGACGGGACCCGCTGCGGCGGTTTCAGCTTCAGAACAGCTCTGAGGGAAACATGGGAGACGGTGGGGACGCCTCGGAGCCGGAGACGGAGGGGAGGCCGCTCATGAGTCACCGAGAATGTGGAGCAGAGACCGAGGTTGGAGACAGAGACCGGTGTCGGGATTCACGGGTGCGGAACTCTCTTCTGCAGGATTCTCGGGTGCGGGATTTTTCATCTCTATAAGAGTTCGGGAACGGACGTCATACCACGGTGGATTATGGGATGCCCCTGCCATGTTTGTGGCTTGGAATTGTAGACAGCCGAACAGCGTCGTCCGTGGAATCTATCGTTTACGTCCAAAAAATGGACCGAAAGAGAGGCAAATGCCCTATTATCTACAGGGAAAAACTGAACAACGAAGCCAAGCAAAGATACATGGAAAAAAATTGGATTAATTCGTGGGATAGATCCATACGAGCACCAAAGCTGGTCCAGTGACTACTTTAACCCGTTAAGCTTCAGTGTAAGCTTTGAGATCTGCGTAAGCATTTCCTTCCGGTATAAACCACTTTCAGATGTGATTACCACAGCGGGTAATATAAACGCATTTGTCCGAAAAACAACAAATATCCATCCATCCGTTCTCCCGTGCTCCCCTGATGCCTTTTCCAAGTGGGAAAACTGAAATATTTCAGTCCGTTGGAAAATTTTCTCACCGACCAGTGGTGAGACTTACTGTCGCAACCCACCACACAACATGTGCGCCCCATTGTTGCTGATGGCCAGAAACTTTGCGTGCTAAAAACATGTACAAATGTGCAGGTTTTAAGGAAGCCGCCAGTAAACCCGCCACAAATCCCAAGATGCTTTGCGACGTGATGTCACATTCCCGTTCTCACCTGGACAGGTAACATTGTTGGACCGAGTTCACTACGATGGAAATCCTACTGCTCACGGCTCTCCTGGTGCTTTCTACTGGTGGTGAGGTTTTCTTATTTTTATTTATTTCAAATATTTTTTTCTTTTTTAAAAGTTATCTTTATTATTTTACATTTTCTTATTTTGAAAAAACGTCGGTTTTTGTCAGCCGGCAGCTAACTTTCAGCTTTCTTTCCTTTTTATTGTCCTCATCAAAAGTAATGTTTTAGAATCAACGCTTATTTAAATTTATTTCAGCATTTTCTCCGCTAACAGTTAGCATTAGCGTGCTAACCGGCTACATGGCTAACGGGCTAGCATTAGCGTGCTAACCGGCTACGTGGCTAACGGGCTAGCATTAGCGTGCTAACCGGCTACGTGGCTAACGGGCTAGCATTAGCGAGCTCACGGCTACGTGGCTGACGGCTAGCATTAAACACAGTCCGCGAGCCAAAACTCCGGTACTCCCGGTTTCTGTGTTTGCCACCGAATTAATGAGCTTTCACGGGGCTGTTGATCCATGTTGTTGATTATACATGTTGGTATCGTGTTCTAAACTCAAAGCGAATTTATTTTCTCTCAAATATTGGTTGCTAACGAGCTAACTTTACCGGCAACAGTGCTAGCTAGCTAACGTTAAAGCCGACAGGTACTGTTAGCCCGCTGACTGTTAGCTATAACTCCTGTACTCCCGGTTCCGTGTTAGTTACCGAATTAATGACATTTCATAGGGCTGTTATCCATGTTTTGAATGACCATATGTTATAGACTCAAGACGAAATTATTTGTGTCCAAATAAATGTTAAAAACGATGATTTATCCGGTGTTGGAGTTGATCTGGTGGCAGGTTAACCGGTGATTCTCCTGTTAGTTGAACTATGCAGAAGTACAGCTATAAATGGAGTGCTGATAAAATATGTGTAAAGCTTAATTTTCCTTCAGGGTTTAATAAAATATGAAATCTACAAAACATCAAACATGTAAAAGCTAAACAGAAGTAAGACAGTGATGAGAGCACAGAAGAGGATTTAAAGCTGCTGTCCGGAGTATGAATCGCAGCGTCTCCCAAAACACTGTTGGTCCCTCCCTCTGATTTCGCCCCTTTATTTGTGCACGTGCGCAGTACATGAGAGGAGTGCCCGGAGTGCTGCAGCATCTTGTCCGTTTTGCTGTTTTCCACTCTTCTACATTTAGTACATTTAGTAAATAATAAAGGAATTACGTTAGAATGCTGTATTGAGTCTAACTTGTCCTGATACCAAAATAACATGAATCTGCTAGGACGAACGAGTAAAGTTTCAATATGTGATTACACTCGTGTATCCCTCTCGATGACGTTGTTTATCAAACTTAGTGCATTTACGCGTGTATATGTGTTACATTGTTTATTTATTTCTATGTAGAGTTCAGAATTGCATGACTCCTTTGACGAAGAGTATGTCCCAGACGCCCCAACATCTTCCTCCAGAGGTCGGGCATCTAAACGAAGCCGTCAGGCGGGCTATGGAGGCCGTGGTCGGGGAGCGACACGAGCACCCCGAGCCAAAAAACGTCCTGCAGTCTCTTGGCCTGACAAGCCGTGGGATTGGTAACTTTTCTGGAAGTTGCTGATCCCTGATGCTCTCTCCTCCACAAGCAAAAAAAATGTGCGCGCGGTTTGTTAAAAAATGATACATAAATTGAAAACAAACGGAAACTCCGGACAGCAGCTTTAACATCACATCACTACTTTACACCATTCAGCAAACTCAGCCTTTTGTCTGCTTTGATCTAAACAACCTTCATTATAAATGATCGTAACATATTTAGACAGAACCTTTGCACTGTATGGAAAATCACAGCACCGTGTTTATATTTCAGATGGTTTTTTAAAATCATTTATGGGACATGAGGATCCTGAACTGGAATCAACTTCCTGGTCGTTTTTTTGGAGAAAAAACAGCAACGATGAACTTTCTAAAGTCATATATTCTAGTCAAACTCTTCATTTCTGTAGCTCATTTCAGTCCTGGAGTTAAAAGGTGATTCAGAAGAAAGAGCAGCAGCAGAACCTTTAGGTCCTGATGGTGTTTCAACCACTTTAATGTTTCTGTTTTCATCCTTCAGGAGTTCAGACCAGACCAGTCCACCTGAACATCTCTGTCCACCCCGGCCAGGATGTCACTCTGACGGGTCCAGACTGCAGCGCCAACGCATCAGTAACAGTGATAAAAGCTGGTAATGGCAGCTATATCTACCATTACATAGACGGACATGTCATAGTTCAAGACCACCAAGACCCATCGTTTGTGGGCCGAGTGAAGAGGACAGAGGATGATATCGTCTCTGTGACTCTGCTGAATGTGACCAGAGAAGATGCTGGAGAAATCAAGTTGTCCTGTAGAAACAGTGATCAAACCAAGTTTGACTACAGATACGACCTGAAGGTTACTGATGGAGGTGAGAACGTTTCCATGACAACATGACAAACTGTGTTTACTGTCTGTAGAAGCAGAGTTCAGACAAGGAGAGCTCGTGATTGGCTGAATGTGACACAAGTCTGTTTTCTACTCTCCAGGTGCTGCAGGAGCCATCGTTGGAGGAGTCGTTGCTGTTTTACTGATTGTCATGATGATAATTCTTTATTTGCGTTGCAGCACATTCAGATGTAGAATCCCCTGTAGACTCAGTGATCAGCAGAACTCAGAGCTTCCTGGAACTTACAGAGAAGTGAAACAACAGCAGGTCTGAAGAAGAGCCCAGCCTGCTGAAAGAAGCCAGCAGGAGGTGGAGCCTACACTCACCTTCCAGCTGTACCAGGTGAAGTACACTCTGAAGCGGATCAACCCCATAAAGCAGCAGGACCGGATGGAGTGAAGGCCGTCTGAGGACCTGTGCTGACCGGCTGGCTGGGGTGTTCATGGAGATCTTCAACCTCTCCCTACAACAAGCTGCTGTCCCCACCTACCTCAAATCCACCACCATCGTCCCCAAAAAGTCTGCCATCACAACCCTCAATGACTACCACCCAGTCTCCCTCACCCCGGTCATTATGAAGAGCTTTGAAAGGATCGCACACATCAGGAGAAGCATCCCTACAGATCTGGACAGACATCAGTTTGCGTACCGGACCAACAGATCTACAAAGGATGCTGTCTGAGTGGCACTTCATCCAGCCCTAACCCACCTGGAGCAGCCGGATACCTACGTCAGGATGCTCTTTGTGGATTTCAGCAGTGCCTCCAACACTGTGATCCCCCATAAACTGGTCCATAAACTCACCAACCTTGGACTCTCCACCACACTCAGAACCTGATGCTACCACTGGGACTTTTTTATGTGCCTGTATAAAAGCTGAACTCTTTCTGTTATTGTCAGTCTCTTGTGCACTCTGAGCTCTGTTCAGGTTGATTCTCTGTGTGATTAAAACATTCGCTTTGACCAGAGAGACGACTCTGAGTGTTCTTTGGAGAAAACAGGATTCCACTGAAGAATTTTCTTCATTTCTACAGGAGCTGGTGTGAAATTAATTCAGCTCTCACTGCTGTTTGAGTCACTGTGGACAGATCTTAACTTAATTTTAACATATTGAGTCCTTTTGAACAAGTTTTTGTGATATTTCTGTCATTGTGAAGTGTTTTTTACATCATTTTTTAAATCTATTTCCAGTCATTGTGAACTCTTTAGTAATTCTGGACCTTTTTCCAGTGATTAGACGCTGCTTGGACATTTCCAGCTGCACTGATTAAACCTGTTTTGGACATCAGGAGGTTTTTCCATCTTTTTCTGAGCTAATATTCAGGAAACAGTGAGTCCTGTGCTGAACCAGAGACACCTCTGTTCTCCTCTTTTGTAATAATCTTTCATCATTGTGGGAGGTTTTCAGGCAGCTGTGTCAGTTTGAGTCCAGCTGGACAGTTTCTGGTTGTTTCACATGCTTTTTGAGTGGCTGTTTCTAAACTACTGTCTGTCATTAAAGTGTTTTTATCAAATAAACCTTCTCATGTGGGGTTTCTAGACTGTAGCTTCTGAAACTCAGGACTTTATTTTGCAGCGGAAAAAGAAATCACAGTGAAGAAAAAGACTCAAAGCTACTATTAAATTACACTAATCACACAGAAAAAACAAATCCAGTGCTGTGATTGGATGTGAGTCCTGTAGCTTCTATTTTTCATGTTTCAAACACTTAAATGTTCCAGATCTATTGATATTTACTGATTATTGGACAGAGGTAAAACACAAACATGATGATTTATTGACAACCTGTTGATCAGTAATTGTCCCCCTGGACCTAATCAGTGGTTTGACAGCAGCAGGTAAATGTTAAACGGTCCTCTCTTCTCTGTGGAGTAGTTTGAATTTAGTCTCATTAGATGGTTTTAAATCATCGACTGAACTTTAAGATCTTGAACCAGCATCTCATTTAGCTTCAAGTCCAGACTTTGACTCCAGAACCTTCATTTAGTTCTTCTGGAGCCACTCAGAGGTGGACCTGTTGGTGTTCTTTGGGTCTTTGTCTTGTTGAATGAACCATTAGTGTTAAAGCTAATAATAATGGGTTCTGTAGCGCAGTGATGCCTTCACTGACAGTGTCCAGATGTTTCGTCTCCAGATGTTTCGTCCAGATCAGACCTGGCTGTGTGAACTAAAGATACCAGATAAAGACGAGCTCACTGAAAACGTCGGCATCACTACTTAATAAAGTCTAAATCCGTGTAAATATCACCTACAGACAGTAAAAAGAAATGTGCTGGTGAAATAAAAAAACGCGTATTATTATGAACGGTGGTCTTCTTCATCTAGTGTCTTTGTTTCACACACAGCCAGGTTTGATCGTGATGAAACATCTGGAGACAGAAAGTATCACCAGTTAACCTGGAACTCCTGTTGGAGTTTAACTGGTGATACTCCAGCTGCTTGAATTATGCTGAGACTTCACTCTGATCAGAGTCTTGATGGCGTTTCCAAACAGTTTAATGTTTCTGTTCTGGTTTCCTCTTTCAGGAGTTCAGACCAGACCAGGCCCCCCCGGACAGGATGTCACTCTGACGGGTCCAGACTGCAGCGCCAACGCATCACTGAGACTAAAAAGAAGTGGCAGTGGTAAATATATCGACTATTGCAGAGATGGAAATGTCATACGTCCAGAAGATCAGGATCCATCGTTTGTGGGCCGAGTGGAGGGGATGAAGTGTCCGATGAAGGACGGTAACGTCTCTGTAACTCTGAAGAATCTGACCAGAGAAGATACTGGAGAACGAGTGGCTCTGTACAAACACTACCTTTTCCTTTAACTCCACAGTCTACCTGAAAGTTACTGACGGAGGTGAGAACGTTTCCATGACAACATGACAAACTGTGTTTACTGTCTGTAGAAGCAGAGTTCAGACAAGGAGAGCTCGTGATTGGCTGAATGTGACACAAGTCTGTTTTCTACTCTCCAGGTGCTGCAGGAGCCATCGTTGGAGGAATCGTTGCTGTTTTACTGATTGTCATGATGATAATTCTTTTTGTGTGGCAGCAGGTTTAGATGTAGGATCCTCTGTAAACTCAATGATCAGCAGAACTCAGAGCTTACAGAGAAGTTCAACAACAGCAGGTCTGAAGTCTCACAGATACACACGTGGACAAAATTGTTGGTACCCCTCAGTTAAAGAAGGAAAAACCCACAATTCTCACTGAAATCACTTGAAACTCACAAAAGTAACAATAAATAAAAATTTATTGAAAATTAAATAATCAAAATCAGCCATCACTTTTGAATTGTTGATTAACATAATTATTTTAAAAAACAAACTAATGAAATAGGGCTGGACAAAAATGATGGTACCCATAACTTAATATTTTGTTGCACAACCTTTTGAGGCAATCACTGCAATTAAACGATTTCTGTATTTGTCAATGAGCGTTCTGCAGCTGTCAACAGGTATTTTGGCCCACTCCTCATGAGCAAACAGCTCCAGTTGTCTCAGGTTTGATGGGTGTCTTCTCCAAATGGCATGTTTCAGCTCCTTCCACATATGTTCAATGGGATTCAGATCTGGGCTCATAGAAAGCCACTTTAGAATAGTCCAACGCTTTTCTCTCAGCCATTCTTGGGTGTTTTTGGCTGTGTGTTTTGGATCGTTGTCCTGTTGGAAGACCCATGACCTGCGACTGAGACCAAGCTTTCTGACACTAGGCAGCACATTTCTCTCCAGAATGCCTTGATAGTCTTCAGATTTCATCGTACCTTGCACACTTTCAAGACACCCTGTGCCAGATGCAGCAAAGCAGCCCCAAAACATTACTGAGCCTCCTCCATGTTTCACCGTAGGGACAGTGTTCTTTTCTTCGTATGCTTGGTTTTTGAGTCTATGAACATAGAGTTGATGTGCCTTACCAAAAAGCTCCAGTTTGGTCTCATCTCTCCAAAGGACATTCTCCCAGAAGCTTTGTGGCTTGTCAACATGCATTTTTGCAAATTCAAGTCTCGCTTTTTCATGAGTTTTTTTCAGCAGTGGTGTCCTCCTTGGTCGTCTCCCATGAAGTCCACTTTGGCTCAAACAACGACGAATGGTGCGATCTGACACTGATGTACCTTGGCCTTGGAGTTCACCTTTAATTTCTTTGGAGGTTGCTCTGGGCTCTTTGGATACAATTCCAACGATCCGTCTCTTCAATTTGTCATCAATTTTCCTCTTGCGGCCACGTCCAGGGAGGTTGGCTACTGTCCCGTGGGTCTTGAACTTCTGAATAATATGAGCCACTGTTGTCACAGGAACTTCAAGCTGTTTAGAGATGGTCTTATAGCCTTTACCTTTAAGATGTTTGTCTATCATTTTTTTTCGGATGTCCTGGGACAATTCTCTCCTTCGCTTTCTGTTGTCCATGTTCAGTGTGGTACACACCTTTTCACCAAACAGCAGGGTGACTACTTGTCTCCCTTTAAATAGGCAGACTGACTGATTATGAGTTTGGAAACACCTGTGATGTCAATTAAATGACACACCTGAGTTAATCATGTCACTCTGGTCAAATAGTTTTCAATCTTTTATAGAGGTACCATCATTTTTGTCCAGGCCTGTTTCATTAGTTTGTTTTTTAAAATAATTATGTTAATCAACAATTCAAAAGTAATGGCTGTTTTTGATTATTTAATTTTCAATCAATTTTTATTTATTGTTACTTTTGTGAGTTTCAAGTGATTTCAGTGAGAATTGTGGGTTTTTCCTTCTTTAACTGAGGGGTACCAACAATTTTGTCCACGTGTGTATCTGTGTGTAAATATTATGAATCGATCTGAACTATTTCTGAGACCTTGTGGGGATATTTTGAGTGATGTTGGAATAAACGAGTTTAATGTGACTTCCAGGGTTTGTCCATGTAGAATCTATAAAGTGTTTACAGTAAAATATCATTTCTACAGGAGCTGGTGTGAAATTATTTCAGCCTCACTGCTGTTTAAGTCACTGTGGACAGATTTTACTGACTTGAGTTAATTAAGTTAAAAAAAATATTGAGTCATTTTGGACAAACTTTAGTAATTTTTAACAACTTTTTTGTAATATTTCTGTCACTGAACTATTTTTTAACCTCATTTTAAAATAAATTTCCAGTCATTGTGAACTCTTTAGTAATTCTGGACCTTTTTCCAGTGATTAGAAGCTGTTTGGACATTTCCAGCTGCTTTGATTAAACCTGTTTTGGACATCAGGAGGTTTTTCCAGTGAAATGAAACTTTCTGGAGTATTAAAGTTTTTATCAAAAAGGATTCAGGCTCTCTGGTGGCCAAAAATAGGAAGAGCAGTTTGAATCTCCATCCTGAAATGAACTCCATGATGGTTTCCCTCTACAGCTTCTGTTCAACATCATGACACAGTCCTGTCTGATATCAGTTATCGTTGTGCTGCTGTGAACATGGACTTTATGGGTGAACAAATGATCTAATGTTTACTTGATTAATGAATAATATTGATGAAGGATTTAGTTCAGGCAACTGGACTTATTCTTGTGATCTTGAAGACGTTTCACCTCTCATCCGAGCAGCTTCTTCAGTTCTAAAAACTAGTTTGGAGAGTCCCAGGTGTTTAAGGTGAGTATTTAGTTTAACCTCTAGTGATTAAACTAAATACTGTGTGTATGTACACTAGCAGCATTTAGTTTGGACACACCTTCTCATGTAATGGTTCTTTATTTTCATGATTGTTTACATTGTAGATTCTCACTGAAGGCAGCAAAACTATGAATGAACACATGGAATTATGCACTAAATAAAGAAGTGTGAAGTCAAAACGTTTTATATTTTAGATTCTTCAAACGATTCTGCTTGAATTAAATATTGCCGACTACTCAAAATATGCCCAAAACTTGTAAAACAAGTTGGAATTAGTTCAAAATGACTCGAAAATTCTCAAAATGTGTTAAAACTGGTACACAATGACTCAAAGTATGTCCCAAAATTTGCTAAATCTTGTCGTAAATGACCCAAAGGAAGTCCCAAATATCCCTGAACAAGTTCCAAAAAACCTTCAAATTTGTTCAAAACGATTGAATTTGTCCAAACAAATTAAAAATTGCCAATAATGACTCAAAATATGTCCAAAATAACTTGCTAAACCAGTTGAAATGTATCCAAACTGCTTTAATTGTAGTAAATGACTTGAAAGTTTTCCATAATTAATTCAAACTTGTGTTTAGTGGCTTGAAATGCGTCCTAAATTACTAAAAATCATCCAAACTGATTTAAACTTTATCCATTATCAGCAAATATTTGTCCGCAGTGACTTGAAACCTGTTCAACACAACTCAAAACATGTTAAAATGGTCGAAAATGAGTTCAATCTGGTCCCAAACAACTCAAAAGAAGTCCCAGAAAACCCTAAACAAGTCCCAAGAAACTCAAAGTTGGTTCAAAATGATTCACTTTGAATTAAAAATGACCAATAAAGACTCAAAATACGTCTGTTCTGTTAGTTTCTTCAAAAAAGCCGCCCTTTGCTTTGATTCCTGCTTTGAACACTCTTGGCATTCTCTGGATTTTCTGGGACTTCTTTTGAGTTGTTTGGGACCAGATTGAACTCATTTTCGACCATTTTAACATGTTTAGAGTCGTGTTGAACAGGTTTCAAATCACTGTGGACAAATTTTTACTGATAATGGATAAAGTTTGGTTCAGTTTGGATGATCTTTGAGTAATTTTGGACACATTTCCAGTCACTGAACACAAGTTTGAATTCATTATCAAAAAATCCCAACTCATTTACTACAATTAAAGTAGTTTTGGACAAATTTCAACTGGTTTTACATGTTGTGTTGGACAGATTTTGAGTTGTTATTGGTGATTTTCAATTTGTTCGGACAAATTCAATCATTGTGAATAAATTTTGAATTTTTTGGGGACTTGTTCAGAGGACTTCTTTTGGGTCATTTATGACAAGATTTAACAAACACCGGACATATTTGAGTCACTTTGTACCAGTTTTGACAGTTTGGGTTATTTTGAGCAGTTTTGAAGAGGTTTTTAATCATTTTTAACTAATTTCAACATGTTTTTTGGGCAGACTTTCAGTAGTCTAATTCAAATTTATGCATTTGAAGAATGTAAAATCGAAAACATGTTTTGATTTATTTCACATTGTTTATTTCTATATAATTCCATATGTGTTCATTCACAGATTTGATGCATTCAGTGAGAATCTGCAAAGTAAACAGTCATGAAAATAAAGAACCATTAATGAGAAGGTGTGTCCAAACCTTTGACTGCTAGTGTCCATACATATATACTAAACTCCAGCAGAGGGCAGCGCTGACTCTCCGACCACCACTGGATCTTAAAGCTTCAAAAAGATGAATGAAAGCCACCAGAACAGACGTCAAAGGAGGAGGGACTGCTGAGACATCTGGAGTTTTAACGTTCTGATGGAAACATGTTGAATCTGTGACCTGTACATCTTCTAGTGTTGATGACTTTTGGTCTGAGCTGCTCATGAACTCATCGGTACAGATACTTTTTATGGCTTCGTTTCACACTTCCACCTCCGTGTTTCACTGTCAGGACTATGCATTCACTGTGGTAGTCCTGTTTTAGAGAAACTTCCTGGAAAGAACATCAAACAAAGTGAGGTCTTTGAAGCACCGTTGAGAGGTTTCAGATTACATTCTGATATGTTTAGATTTAATGATGTAATGGTGGCGTTACCATGGCGACAGGCAGAGAGAGTGTGGAGGAGATTGTAGTAATTACAGGGTTAATGAGGAGGGTCTGTCCTCTCAGCAGAAACCACACACACTTTTACACCAACAGAAAGCTAAATCACAGGTTTCAGCCTCCACATTCATGTTGTCTGTCCATAAACTCAGGAATTTGTCGAGCTCGCAGCAAAAGTACCAATCAGGTTTCCGGCTGCTCCGCCCATTTTGTGGTCCTCTGAAGCAGATGTTCCAAACACAAATCACCCGACAGATCCCATTTTTCTCCTTGTTCCTCGCAGGTGGAGCAGCAGAGGGTCGGATGTTGGGAGTTAGAAGTGGAGTTGTGAGGCAGAGCTGAATGACAGTGAGTCAGGACTTCTGTGTATGATGTGCAGATGCATGAATCGTGTAAGTTGTTTAGTAGTAATATGACAAGAAAAATTTAATTTCTGGCCCCTGTCAAACAAAGCACAAATCAAGCTCAGGTCTCAGAGGTTTCTCAGAGTTCAGTCTGTCATCCGAAATG
Source organism: Acanthochromis polyacanthus (assembly GCF_021347895.1). Taxonomy (NCBI): domain Eukaryota; kingdom Metazoa; phylum Chordata; class Actinopteri; family Pomacentridae; genus Acanthochromis; species Acanthochromis polyacanthus. The sequence continues at coordinate 6,008,264 of NC_067136.1, forward strand.
TGATAAAAACATCATAGTTTAGCATTTCTTCTGAAATGTTTTTCACATTTGCCACAAAGGCAAAGTTTAGGATGTCATTCAAAATATGAAAAAAATGTCATAGTTTAGTACGTTGTCCAAAATATCATTAAAACATCATCGTTTAGTATGTCGTCCAACAAGACACAAAAAATGTCATACTTTAGTATGTCGACAAAAATGTGATAAAAAAGATATCGTTCAGTCTGTCGTCCAAAATTAGTTTAGTATGTTGTCCAAAAAATCACAAATGTCATAGTTTAGTAGGGATTAGCGAGTACACCACTATCTTTATCTGTATCTGTATACCATCCAAATTATCTGTATCCTAATCTGTACTAGGAGGGGGTACAAAAAAATCGCTAATATTCTATTTGTAAATAAAAAATATTCAATTCAATTCAGTTCAGCTTTATTCCAGACACTGGGTCCAAATACACACACCATAAGAACAAGGACACAACAAGACACAGAAAAAAATACAATCAAAAACAATAACCCGTTAAATATGACGAGAAATACAGGGCATATTGGACGCGCATCGCGAGGTGCATTTCCTTTAAAACGACCGATTCGTGGATTATATACCGACTTCAAGACATGTTTTGGACAAAATAGTTTACTGGCTTGTGTCGTCTGGATGTCCAAGGTTGGATTATGGCCGTTTTTTGTGGAATATTTTCATCTGTGTGTAATAATGAACCCGGAAATGTCAGTCGCGCTGTGTACGTTAAAGCCGTGTACAGAGAAAGGATGGATGGATATTCGTTGTTTGTCGGACAAATGTGTTTATATTATCTGATGTGGTAATCACATCTGAAAGTGGTTTATACCTGCGGATTCATGAGAATCTAAGTTTTCCATCAGCGTATAATGTTTATATATTCGCGTTTGCAGCCTTCGGACATTCTTTAAATTCCTATGCAAATTAGTAAGTGTACCGCCGGCGGTACACTGAAGTTTAACGGGTTAAAAATGCTCGAGTTTGCGCTGCAAACTCCCAGCGCAAACTATATACTCCCAGTCCCGCTTGACTTCTCGCTCAGCTTTTGCCTCCAGCATAAGCCCCGGCCACAAAAAACGTCACAATGTCTGTAAACAAATAAAGGGTCTATTGTCCCCATCAGACGCCATGGTCTCTGCAGCTTCACTCTTCAGCCCAATGACACGGTGAAGTATAACGCTGTGCGGACGCGTTCATATGATTGGCTGAACAGTACACCCACCCCCACGTGGGGTGAGTTTTTGTGATTGGCTGAAAGGAGGGAGACATCTGATTGGCTACAGAAACTTCCGTGTTGAAAAAAATGCATTTGTGGATCGAGCTGACGGCAGAGCAGTCTCAAAAAAGATTCACACACAAAAGCAGTTTGTGAATGTAGAAATACATTTGTGAACTTTCTTAATTTATTTGTGGATTGCAGTTTACATTTGTGAATTCTTCTGTGTGCATTTGTGAATTATGAGACTGTTCTAACTCCATAGTTAAGACATTAGTTGTTGCCCAATGAGGATTTCCCATCAGCACGAATACGAATAATGACGGACAATACTCGGGATATACTCAGATTCTCCAAAACCGCATTATCTGTAACGAGCACTCGTTTAAAACGAGTATTTGGCTCACCCACATAGTTTAGTATGTCGTCCAAAAACCTCACAAAAAAGTCATAGTTTAGTATGTTGTCAAAAATTCACAAAAAACATCATAGTTTAGTATGTCATCCAAAACAGTCACAAAAAATGTCATAGTTTAGCATGTCATCCAAAACATGAGAAAAACGTCATAGTTTAGTATGTCGTCCAAAACGTGACTAAAACGTCATAGTTTAGTATGTTGTCAAAAATTCACAAAAAACATCATAGTTTAGTATGTCATCCAACATGTGACAAAAATGTCATAGTTAGCATGTCATCCAAAACATGAGAAAAACGTCATAGTTTAGTATGTCGTCCAAAACAGTCACAAAAAATGTCATAGTTTAGCATGTCATCCAAAACATGAGAAAAACGTCATAGTTTTGTATGCCGTCCAAAACGTGAGAAAACGTCATAGTTTAGTATGTTGTCAAAAATTCACAAAAAACATCATAGTTTAGTATGTCATCCAACATGTGACAAAAATGTCATAGTATAGCATGTCATCCAAAACATGAGAAAAACGTCATAGTTTAGTATGTCGTCCAAAACGTGACTAAAAAGTCATAGTTTAGTATGTTGTCAAAAATTCACAAAAAACATCATAGTTTAGTATGTCATCCAACATGTGACAAAAATGTCATAGTTTAGCATGTCATCCAAAACATGAGAAAAACGTCATAGTTTAGTATGTCGTCAAAAATTCACAAAAAACATCATAGTTTAGTATGTCGTCCAAAACAGTCACAAAAAATGTCATAGTTTAGCATGTCATCCAAAACATGAGAAAAACGTCATAGTTTTGTATGCCGTCCAAAACGTGACTAAAACGTCATAGTTTAGTATGTTGTCAAAAATTCACAAAAAACATCATAGTTTAGTATGTCGTCCAAAATGTGACAAAAATGTCATAGTTTAGCATGTCATCCAAAACATGAGAAAAACGTCATAGTTTAGTATGTCGTCCAAAACGTGACTAAAAAGTCATAGTTTAGTATGTTGTCAAAAATTCACAAAAAACATCATAGTTTAGTATGTCATCCAACATGTGACAAAAATGTCATAGTTTAGCATGTCATCCAAAACATGAGAAAAACGTCATAGTTTAGTATGTCGTCAAAAATTCACAAAAAACATCATAGTTTAGTATGTCGTCCAAAATGTGACAAAAATGTCATAGTTTAGCATGTCATCCAAAACATGAGAAAAACGTCATAGTTTAGTATGTCGTCCAAAACGTGACTAAAAAGTCATAGTTTAGTATGTTGTCAAAAATTCACAAAAAACATCATAGTTTAGTATGTCATCCAACATGTGACAAAAATGTCATAGTTTAGCATGTCATCCAAAACATGAGAAAAACGTCATAGTTTAGTATGTCGTCAAAAATTCACAAAAAACATCATAGTTTAGTATGTCGTCCAAAATGTGACAAAAATGTCATAGTTTAGCATGTCATCCAAAACATGAGAAAAACGTCATAGTTTTGTATGCCGTCCAAAACGTGACTAAAACGTCATAGTTTAGTATGTTGTCAAAAATTCACAAAAAACATCATAGTTTAGTATGTCATCCAACATGTGACAAAAATGTCATAGTTTAGCATGTCGTCCAAAACGTGACTAAAACGTCATAGTTTAGTATGTCGTCCAACATGTGACAAAAACGTCATAGTTTAGTATGTCGTCCAAAACGTGACTAAAACGTCATAGTTTAGTATGTCGTCCAAAACGTGACTAAAACGTCATAGTTTAGTATGTCGTCCAAAACGTGACTAAAACGTCATAGTTTAGTATGTCGTCCAACATGTGACAAAAACGTCATAGTTTAGTATGTCGTCCAAAACGTGACAAAAAACGTCATAGTTTAGTATGTCGTCCAAAACGTGACAAAAACATCATCATAGTTTAATATGTCGTCCAAAATGTGACGAAAATGTCGTAGTTCAGTATGTCATGACAAAAAGTCGCAAAAAACGTTATGTTTATGTCGTCCAAAAAAACGTCAGCTTAGTATGTCGTTCGAAAAGTCATAAAAAAACGTCATAGTTTCGTATGTCATCCATTGTTGACCTGAATCACAGGACATAGGACTGAAAACTACACTTCCCAGAATGCACCAGTAGCAGAAAAGCGGCGCTGATCAATGATCACTGATCTAGAGCCATGACCATAAGTTTGGACACAGCATGACTTACTATGTCTGTTTTGATGTCTATTACAGAACATAGCTAATATTTTTTGACAGCACCAGTTTAATTAGTCAACAAATCAACAAGGGATATAATATTATCAATAAATTCCAACAATTGGAACAACTTTGTTCCCAAAACATAATATTAGAAGAAAATAACAAAAAAATGCAGTACTTTCACAACCGAATTTGGTAAGAATAACAAAATGACACCAAACTCTTTTGATGTTTTTTTTAAAATATGAAACTTAATATAGTTCTCAGGAGTTGTGTACTGTATTGTAAGTGACAATTTTGTGGTATTTTCTAAGATTCACAAGCGTCATGGTACTTGTGTCCAAACTTATGGCCATGGCTGTAGAGCTGCTCCTGGGAAGGACTGGGGGGAAGCTGTCACCACTGATTCAAAGCACCTGGGAAGGACTTAAGGGAGCTCAGTCATTCAAACAACCTTCAGAGGAGAAAGAAGCAAGGAAAAGAACAAAGGAGATCCAAGTCCACTCATGGATTCAGCCTAAAGACGCCAATGGTTAGTTCTATGTTGTTCATGATGTTTAAAGTCCTTCTTGATATGGTCAAGTTTATGTTGACTGCTGTTGTATTCGTGAATGATAGCATTTGCTTATTTGATTTTTAGTTAAGAGAGTTTGAATTAAGATCTCTCATTTTGAGTTTAAAGTAAAAATACAGGTCTGTGTGAGTTCTGAGTGCTTTTTGTGCTGACAATAAAGCCTAGGTGTGTTAACTACAAGATCCTTCGTCATTCCTGCCTTAAGTCGCCGCTCCAGTGCTACAATATATATGTTCTGTTAAATGTTCAATTTCTAAACTTAGCTAAAGTGTTTTTTTCAGTCTATAAAGGTTTACAGCCTATTGATATTGAAATACTGTGAGCAACCAACTAAAAGGAAAACAAAAATTTTGAGTTGGAATCCTGAATTGAGTTGTCCTCGCATCCTTTGAACTCCAAAAAAATCCAGAAAAATCACAAAAAACGTGATAGTTTAGTATGTCATGCAAAAATTCACAAAAAATGTCATAGTTAAGCATCTCGTCCAAAATGTGACCAAAAATGTCAGTTTAGTATGTCGTTAAAAATGTCTTAGAAAACATCGTAGTTAAGAATGTCGTCCAAAATGTCACTAAAACGTCATAGTTTAGTATGTCGTCCAAAATCTGACAACGTCATAGTTGAGTATGTCGTCCAAAAGTCACAAAGAACGTCATATTTTAGTATTTCGTCCAGAATCTAACAAAAATGTCCTAGTTTAGTATGTTGTCCAAAATGTCACAAAAACGTCATAGTTTAGTATGTCGTCCAAAAACTCACAAAAAAGTGATAGTTTAGCATGTCATCCAACATGTGACCAAAAACGTCATAGTTTAGTATGTCGTCCAAAATATATGACCAAAAATGACATAGTTTAGTATGTCGTCCAAAGTCACAAAGAACATCATAGGTTAGTATGTTTTTCGACATGTGACAAAGGTTTAGTATTTCGTTGAAAACGGTATTGTTAAGTCACACCAAGCATCACATCATCCTATATTATACCAACCACATGACACATGTCCTTTTTCAGCAAGTTTATTGTTCTGTATCATTTTTGAAATTACACAGTTCATTCTGTTCTCAACAGAGAGACTCGTGTGTTTGGGAATTTCCAAAACAGTAAATCAGGAATGCGTGTCCGTTTTCTGGTCAGACACTGTTCTGAAAGTGTGACCCATCTTAGTTTTCCATCTATTCCTAGAATCCCAGTCTTTGTTGTTTTTTTTTTTTTTTAAAAAGAGACAACACCTCATGAGAAATGAGAGAAAGACCTCCCTACAAGGTCCTGATGATCTTTTTGACCTTCTCATTGGATCCTGAGGTGACACATTGAAACATGCTGAGCCAATAGAAAAATACACAACACTGACATCAAGAACAAAAACAAAAAGGCTGAGAAGAAAACTGATGTTGATACATCATAGTTAATGTCAAAAACATCATAGCATATGTCATCAAAAACGTTGTCAAGAATGTCATAGTATAGTATGTCGTCAAAAACGCCATTTTACGTACATCATAAAATTTCTTGTGAAAAACACCATATTGTCAAAAATGTCATCCATACCATCATAATATAGAATGTAGAACATCATCCATAACCTCATCATAATAGTCAGAGTACGTCATGAAACATTTCATCAAAAAGTCAGAATTCAGTACGCCATGAAAAAGTAATCAAAAATGATAAATTATGTGCATTGACAGAATGTCATAAAAAACATCTTAGTGAAATATTTTGTCAGAAAACAGATTATATAAAATTTCAGTCGTAAAAAAGTTCATTAAAATCATCACAAAATGGCACTCAATGGTTATAGACATCAAAAATGAGTTAAAAAGACAAATTCACCTAAACATCATTTCAGTATAAATCTGTATCATATTTACAAAAAATGTTTTGATTTTCACATGAGAAACTTTTTATAAAAGTAAATTAGAAATCATTATTTCAAATTTGTGACATAAAACAACTTTCTGTATAAATTTAATCTAAAACACTGTAGAAATATAAACCAACACTGTGGAGACTTAATTTATGTACGAGACGAAGAACACTGACTAGACGTAGATCAGCTTAACGTGACGTCGCTGTTTCAGTTAAACTCGATAATATTTTACACTGAAACAAAGCAAAGTCCAGTTAGTTGACTTTTAACTGCTGCTTCACTTTGATAGGGTTTGTTCAAGTTTTTAGACCTTTGAATTCAACTGTAATACTGAAGTATGAACTAGTTTTAACTGCAGAAATGATGTGGAACAATGTCTGTCTGTATAATTAAATTAAATCAAATTATTCTTTTTAAAGTTGTAACAGTCGGTCAGTTTTAGGTAATTTGTCGGTTTTAGCTCCAAAATCTCAATAAATCTTACATTTATTTCAGACTTTCGTCAAATTAAATTTAAGACTTTTTCAAGCTTTTTAAAAAAGTGAAAGAATTAATATTAAATATTTTATTATTATCTATCTCCAACTACTTTGAAAATCAATCTGAGTATTTTTAAAGAAGAAAAAGCTTCTTAAATGAGAAAAATTTTCATGAAATCTGGACATCGTCTTGGACACTGATTGATTTTTACAGACCAGACAACATTGACTAATTAGAGATTTCAGAGAGATATTTGTTTAAAGATGTAGTCAGGATGAAATCAACGACATCGAAACCAAAAATAATCTTCTCCCGTCTCTGGGTGTGAGACTGTCCGATAGATAAATCATCGAGTCCGTCCTTTAAATGCAATCCCAGTCTTTGAATTCAATCTGAGAGAAAAACGTCCTCATTCCGCAGTGATTTCATCGACACGCCCCCCGTCTCAGTGTGACGTCATCAATGGCGATCTGACCTCTTCGTCCAATCCGGCGCTCGGCCTTCAGCAACACCTGCACACAAACACGTGTCACCAGTGACATCACAAACACTCAGAGAACCTGCTCAGGTGTGTGCATGTCTCACCTTGTCCACAGAGGGCGTCGTCAAGGTAACCTGCGTGTGTCTCCAACCGTGTCCACCTGTCCTGCTCCAGAGGGCGGAGCCATACCTGCAACAGCCAATCAGGAGAAAGCTTTCACCAAAAGTAACTCCTGCATTAGTTTATTTTTCATTTACAACCGTTTGGTGTCTCTTAATGTTACAAAACTGAATCTAAAAAGTTTGTCCATACCTTCGGTCTTGTCCCGTTTTCCTGATGAACAGCTGCAACACACCTACATGATGCCCTGTCAGCCAATGGGAGAAAGAGAAACATAGCTCGCCATGGCGCCAGGTAGGGGTGATCTGGACGGCCAATCGAGCACCACGGATGCTCCTTTGCCCCGCCTTGAGTTCAGGAACGGACAGGTATCTCTCACCTGAAATGAAAAAACTCCATTAACTGAAAATATACCACAACTTTGTACTTTGTAACCATGTAAACCAAGAATAGAACCAAACTGGAACCAGATAATGTTCCATATTTTCATTGTTTCTGGTAACTTGGAGCTGCCACCACTGGGGGCCAGTGATGTGGTTTCTCTGAGCTGATTGGTAAACAAGGAGACCAATGGCTGGTACATGTCTGCAGTTGAAAATTTTCACAATAAGAGAACTTTTCAGCATTGATTGACCCTTACATACTGTTGGTGTTATGCCCGGGAGATCTGAAAATCACAAAATGATCTTGTCTGCACATTTCAAACAATAAGATTGCCTCATTTTGAAGCAGAATTTCACAGATTCCTGCTCCTCTGATATCTTGATAGTTAAGATCATTTAGAGGTGGTTGGTACAGTTTCTTACCAGACTCCTTTAACAAAAAACAGTCAGTTTGGACCACATATCACAGTAGTTGTTGGTTGTTTTGATGTTTTCAGAAGTTTGTGTCAAAATAAACATCTTAATTGATCAAATTCACACAAACAAACCAACCAAACGAAGCAGCAGTTGGTCCGTGATTCTTAAATCCTGACAGATAAATTTATGCTAACGGTCTACCAACCACCATCTACTGGAGGTAAAACACTGAGGGGGCACAGGTTTAGAAACAGTATATTAACAGTAATTTTACTGTTTGGGAAATGAGTCGTCGTTCTACTTCTGCTTCCTCCGGTTTGGTTTTGTGTGAATTTAATGTTTTAGAACATTAGTTTAGATCTGAGCTGACGTCTTAAAATACTGAAGTCAAACAATAAGCAGTGATAGAACGACAACTCCAGCGAAACAAAAGGTGAAATTACTGCTCTGTGTGATGGAGTCCAAAATTTTGTCAAATACATCATAGTTTAGTATGTCATAAAAAATGTCGTCATAAAACATACTAAACTATGACATTTCAAAATGTCAAAAAAAATTTGTCAAATACACCATAGTATAGCATGTTGGCAAAAATTTTGTCAAAAATGTCATAGTTTAGTATGTCGTTAAAAATGCCATGCTATAGTATATCGTTAAAAAAGGCATGCTATAGTAAGGCATTACAGCTTTAGTTATTCTTAACCTTCCTAACATCTTTTATTTTCTTACCATAAATGAGGCCTTCATACCTCAGAAAACTCCAAGATTAAAGTTTGAACAAATAAACAAATGTCTGCATCGAACCAAACTATCACTTTGAGAACCTAAAATTCTTCTAAGAACAACAACAACACGGTAAAACCCCGCCAAAGTCATGATAGGAGTTGAATCTCTGGATAAATGCAGCTCAAAATGAAAATGCCACTACATTTTGAACCAGTTTCTGTGTGTCATTATAAAAATATGATACATTCTGCTTTAACTCTCTTATAACATAATGTGGCACCACAGCTTATATTATCTTATATTCTGGTACCTGCAGGGTTGTTAACCGTTTCCCAGTCCAGATCTCCATCTCCGTCCGACATCCAGCCACAAACTCCGCCATCGAAGGAACAGCGAAGAACTCCGACATCTGCAAGAAAACGGCACAAATCTGGGTTTTGGGTTTTAAATGTTTTTTTATTAAGCACAAACTGTTGTTCACGTTCTGATTTTATCACCACTGATGGCATTCGTCTCTTTAATCCAGCTAAAGGACGGATCAGATGATTAGTTCGATTCCTGAAAGTCGGTATAAACTTTCTCCTGTTTTAAGAAGAGTGTTGACTTTTCTTCTCTTTGGGTTGAATTCAGGCTGTTTTCATCTCCAAATATTTAAAAAAAAAAAGTTGATTCTTATTTCAAAATAAAGGTGTTTTCCAAATGAAAGCACATCCTGACTGGTCCCTGTTCTAATTGATCAGAGTTATTGATTATCGATCGTTGATCAGCTGCTGACCAGGGTCGTCTCGGGCGTCGTCGGCAGTGTTTCCCAGCTCGATGTCAAACTCCCAGACCTGGTTGTGACCCGGATGTCGAGGAACTGCAAAACAAACAAATGCAAAAAATAAACAAAAACACAAAAATAAACAAAGAAATACTTAAACAGAAACCCAACAAACACAAAAATAAACCAACAAACATAAACCAACAAACACAAAAAATAAACCAGCAAACAAAAACATAAACCAACAAACACACAAAAATAAATCAACAAACACATAAACATAAACCAACAAATACAAGAAATAAACCAACAAACACAAACAAAGCTGCAGCAACAATCTGTTATTGATCTTTTAAGTTCTGGAGGTGAAAATGGGAGAATTCTCATATTTAACACATAAAATGTGAGAAAATTCAGGAAAGATCTGATTTTCCAAACAGTTTTCTCATCAAAGAAATCGATCGGTTTATCGTTAATGATTTTCTAACCAGCTGATGGACTCACTGTGGACGTCGCCTCTCTGCTTGTGCGTCACGTCGTTGTTGATCTTGTTGCTAACGGTGGTCGTCACCGGGGCAACCGTGGTAACCATGGTAGTAGTAGGAGGGGGTGTGGTACTTGGAGTAGTAGTAGAAGTAGTAGTAGTAGTAGTAGTGGTAGTAACAGGAGTAATAGTAGGAGGAGGAGGTATTGTTGGAGTTGTAGTATCCAGTTCAGTTGTAGTAACCAGAGTAGTTGGTATACTCATACTTGTAGTGGTGGCAGGAGGTGGTGTAGTTGGGGTAGTAGTAGTGGTAGTAACAGGAGTAGTTGTTGTAGTAGTGGTAGTAACAGGAGTAGTAGTAATAGCTATAGTAGTAACAGGAGTAGCTGTAGTAGTAGTGGTAACAGGAGAAGTTGTAGTAGTAGTAGCAGTAGTAACAGAAGTAGCTGTAGTAGTACTAGTAGTAGTAGTAGTACTAGTAGTGGGTATTGAAGTGGTTGTTTCGGTGGTAGCAGCGTCTGTAGTAGCCGTGATGGTTGTTGCTAAGGCAGTGGTTGTTGTGGGGACAGTAGTGGTGGCAGTTTGACGAGCTTTCATAGTAGTAGTACTAGTACTAGTAGTAGTAGTAGTAGTACTAGTCCTAGTAGTAGTAGTACTGGTAGTAGTGGTAGTGGTGGTGGGAATTGTAGTTCTTGGTTTCTGTGGCTCCAGACTCACTTTGGGAATATCTGAAAGAAAAAAAACCCAAAAGCACAAGCAGCAACATTTAGTTTAATGTCAGGCTTTTTGCTTTTGTTGTTGTTTGTTTGTTTTATCACAGTCTTTCTTTAATCGCTGTGAGGTTGTCCTGCCTGGTTTGATGTTTGATCAGATGTTTGTTGGCGTCTTTGGCTGCTTTTGTCCTTTAAAAGATTGATGTGCTGATTAATTGACAACATAAATGAAAATGTGATGAAAACTCGTTTTTAGATTCTAAAGGACACCGTTATCATGACTCCGCACCACCGTCTGCTCTGCTACATGTGCTGCTGAGACTCAGAGCCCCCTCTAATGGACAAAATCGGTCATTACACGTTCTCTAAATTAACCCAAAGCTTCTTTTTTTACTGAAAACCTGGATTTAGTTTAATTCAACATTTAAAATGAGTGAAACTGCTACTCAGACATCTTTACAATCTGGTTCTAAGCGTTTTTCTTGTTACCGCCGCAGCTGCCGTCTTTACATCTGCACTTTGGAGACGACGGATTGAGAGAACAGAACGTCCGACTGTCTTTATCTGGTGAAAAACAGAGAGAAGATCAATAAATTAATAAACCAATGTTCTTTTCTGCTCCAGCTGTTGATATAATAAAGAAAATTAAATCCACAGTTATAGGAGTCATTGAAAACTGAAGACCGATGTGATGGAAAATTCAGTTTCACGTGATAAAGTGAAGAAAATGATTTGATAAAAAGTAAAAATGACGGAATTAAAAAGTCAAATTCATGTGATAAAAGTCTTCAGTTTTGAAAAAAAGTAAAAATTAACAACTAAAATTTCAGAACAGTGACATAAACTGTAAAATTTGTGAATTAAAAAGTTAAATTTTTCAGGCTGTAAATCAAAATTTGTGGATAAAAAGCTAAAATTTGCAAATAGAACATAATAATAATTAAATAAAAGGTCACAATTTCAAAAACTGTGAGCGTTAAACACTGAACGCAAAAACCTTGCAAATGTTTTTTTAACATTTTTTTACAAAATAAAATGAAATACCACTATCAAAAATTAGAAACTAACTGTTAAGAAAATGAAATAAAAATTCTGAATTCTGAAGCAAAAATGTTCAAATTCAGGAGGAAAAAACGTAAGAATTATTAAATAAAAGGTCAAAATTATGATAAGATGTGAATGTTGAGGCATAAAACATAAATAAACTCAGCAATAAAAAAAATAAATTAGGTGAATTTCACACAAATGACAGCATTCAAAAATAAAATTAAATAAAATCATTAAAACTTGTGAACTAAACATCATAATTTTAAAAAGTCCAAATTCAGAGAAAAAATAAAAATCTATATTATTTAATAATATTATTTAATAATATTTAATAAATATTGTTGAACAAATAATTTTAATAAAATTTTAATTACAACATTGTGTAATGTAGAAATACAATAAACATCAGGATAATAAAATAAAAGTTTTAATTTAAAAATGATGTGAGCCTCACTGATACAGGAGTAGCGTCCGTCGATGAACATTAGTCTGAACCCCAGGTGACATCTGCAGGTGTAGCTGCCGAACGTGTTGACGCATTTCCTGCGGCGAGCGCAAACGAAGCGGCCCGACGAGCACTCGTCCACGTCTGACAAACAAAAAACAAACAAATAAACAAACAAATAAAAGAAGACAAACAGGAAGTTTCAACGATGAGTCGATACCACTGACCGATGCAGGTGCGTCCGTCCGGCCCCAGGCGTAACCCCGGAGATGGACAGGTGCATCGGACCGCCCCCTTGATGACCTCACAGCCGTACTGACAGTTGGCATGGTAACAGGTCCGAGCATCTGCAGGTTAACAGTAAATAAGATCAATGTCACAGAATCCAGTTTAAATCACTTTATTGGTCGTTTTCTCACATGAATGTTTGATTTTCATTGTTTTATTTTTCACTTTCCAGACTTTCAGTTTTATTTCTGTTTTGAAATCTAAACTAAACTTAGATAAAAGTGAAACGTGTCGTCAGGATGCTCTGATTCTGGATTTATGTCTTTTAGCTGCTCTGTTAAAACAAACTTGTGGTTTTCTTCATTTTTATAATAACACAAATCAGAAAAAGATGGTTTTTTAAACTTTTTTTTTAGAAAATAACAACTTGGAATCAACATGTAAAACATTTTCTAAAACATCTAGACTCTACATGCTGATACAATAATTAATATTTCACTATTTAGGTTTTTAGAACCGTTAAAAACCCACAGAACCAGGTTTGTCTCCAGTCTGTGGTTTTGGTTCTTGTCATTCGAGTTTTGTGTCTCATTCGTCTGGTTTCACTTTTACTTTTGTTGCTTTTTGTCTCATTTTGTGTCTTTTTTTGTTATTTTCTGACTCATTCTTGTGAATCTGTCTCTAGTTTTTCTAATTTGTGGCTCATGTTTACACCTCTGTGTGTACATTTGTTGTGTGTTTTATTGTGTGTTTGTATAGTTGCTGTGCATTTGTGTGTATATATATTTGTTGTGTGCATGTGTCTGTGTGTCTATCTTTTTTGCCTGTGTTTATATTCGTCTGTCTGTTGTGTGTCTGTGCATACACTTGTTGTGTTTTGTACATTAGTATGTGTATTTGTGTGTCAGCGTGTATATATGTTGTTTGTTCATGTGTCTGTGTGTATTTGTGCATTTGTTGTGTGTATTTGTGTATATTTGTTTATATTTCTGTGCATATTTGTGTCTTTTGTGTATATTTGTTGTGTGTCTAGTACTTGTAGTGTGTCTGTTCTGTATATTTGTTGTGTGTATGTGTGTATATTTCTTGTACATTTGTGTGTATTTGTTGTAAATTTGTGTGTCTGTGTTGTGTGTATATTTCTGTCGTTTATATTTGTTGTATATTTGTGTTTGTGTCTGTGTGTGTGTATATTTGTGTGTGTGTGTGTTTTGTGTCTGTTGTGTATTAGTGTTGTACTCCTGCAGCTGCCGTCCTCCTGTGTGTCTGTTGTGTACTAGTTGTGTATTAGTTGTGTGTTTTCTGACTCCTGCAGCTGCCGTCCTCCATCAGGGTGAATCCATCCAGACAGTAACACTTGTAGCTTCCCACTGTGTTCATGCATCGATGTTTGCAGGGCCGAGGCTTCACACCGCATTCATTCAGGTCTAAACGCACACAGTAACACAACGTAACACACAGACACACACAATAACACACAAACAAACAGTAACACACAGAGATCAGAGTTCAGGAATCAAACATTAAACTTCAGTTTTTACTTCAACCTGCAGGATTAACCTTCGACTGTCAGCCTGTTTGTGTGTGTGTGTGTGTGTGTGTGTGTGTGTATGTGTGTGTGTGTTATAGTACAGAGTGTGAAGCCAGAAGCTGTTTCCTGACAGGATCTGAGTCATAATGAAGCCTCTAATCAGGACATGAACACCGTGTGGGTCTGAGTGTGTGTCTTTGTGTCTGTTATTGAAAGTATTTTTTATTGCACCTTATTTATATTTTGTTCTCCTTGTCCCTACAGTTGGTTCCCCCTTGTGGACCACATGATTGGTTGGTTCCAGCTGGTTTTTCAGGTTCTGTTTGGTCCCAGGAGATAAACTAGGAGGTGTCGTTACCACGGAGCAGAGGAAGGCTGGAGAAGATCCTCGTTAGGATCTGAGGTTCGTATTTAACAGAAACATTGGAGCTGAAAGCTTTAAGAGGCACCGAACCCCACGACTCACCAAGCTGCAGGAGAACAAAGAAGTCCAGAATTCTGACTCCTAAAGACCATAGAACTGGATCTTCTCTGGTGAACGTCCTCTCTGCTGATTTCTGACACCCAACAGCCTAAACCACTGTGTCTCTGCAGAGGATGGTGGAAAAGCAGCATCTTCTGATGGTTTGGGTTCTACGTCTGCTTCAGGAGCCTTAAGGTTCCTCTGTTGATGCTCAATATTAGACCAAGAACCAGAGGCATCATTAGACCTATTTAATATTCTTTAGCCCCCCTAAATAGTTTGATGTTCATTTATTTAAGAAAAAAAGAGTTTTTTTTAAAGATATCTGTGTAGGTTCTCATTCATCCAGGTCATGGTTATCCAAAGTAGTTTAAATAAATCCACTGGACTTTAAGAAAGTTCCTTGAAGACGTTTCACCTCTCATCCAAGAAGCTTCTTCAGTTCTGGTGGTGGTTGGGGTTGCCTCAGCTTTTAAACCTCTGTGAGGTGTGTTCAGGGCTGTTATTCCAACGACCGATACCAAGATTCGTCTGACTACTCCTAACCCTAACCATTCGCAGTTTCACTGTACCAGCCGTGTGTACTTAGACTTGCATGGCTTAATCTTTGAGACAAGCAACCAAAGCCTGGGTGTAGCCCTCATAGATGTGTACATGTAACAGGTGTGGAAGAAAAATTAATTACTTCCAAAATCCCCCCTTGTTTTTGTTTACACTGTTATTTAATTCCCTTTGTGATTTTTATCATTATTATTGTGTATCAATTCTTTTTTGGGGAGTTTTATTTTATTTTGAAATTGTGGCTTTTATTTTTGAGATTTTTCCTTGCCCTTTAAAACCTGCTTTCTCACTCCTACATATTTTTGTCTACTGTTTGGGTTTTATATGGTTGTTTTTGGCAGGGTACAACGGTGTACTGAGAATCTTTTTATCTCATTTTCAGGGCAGCGAGTGAGAGACCGCATCATTGCTGTATCTAACACGCATTTATTTGTACTAGAATAAATTGGTGGGCTGCATCGACGTGGTCTTCGCTGTCATCATTCCCCACACCTGCACACACAACACAGAGAAAGGGCCAGAGAGAGAGTCGGGCCAGACCGGCTACATATAGAAGAGTAGATAGGTCACGCCCCTCTGAGCGGCGTGATACTGAGACACGAAGCTAGTGGGGGCAAAGTTTCAGTGTTTTCCATGATGTCAATGGCACGAAAACTAAAACAAGAAGAATGCCGGCTCACTGTGCTGCATACAGTTGCAAACTACGTTGGACGATTAAGACAAGGAAACTTGGAATAACTTTTGCTCCAGAGACGGCAGGCAGGACGAGTCAACGGAGGCCGGGTGGACGAAGGCATGAAGCTGAGAACAATCCAGAAAACACCAGAGAAGGAGAGCAGCGGCCCAGGGCCAGAACAAACAGAGTAGCATGGTATGTCTCTGAGGAAACATCATAGTATAGTCTTTGGGATGAAAAAACACCATCAACTCCAAGATTTTAAATACTTTCATTTACTGCAAATGAATATCTCCTCCAAATGTCTCACTAAT
The DNA here is from genome assembly GCF_021347895.1 of Acanthochromis polyacanthus. NCBI lineage: Eukaryota > Metazoa > Chordata > Actinopteri > Pomacentridae > Acanthochromis > Acanthochromis polyacanthus. The sequence continues at coordinate 6,024,387 of NC_067136.1, forward strand.
AATCATTATCAGCCTTAAAAACCCACAAAACACCCCTCTATACTGGACCACTCTTAGTACAGTCTGGTTCCCCCTTCTATAAATCTGCTTGGAATCTTCCACTTCCTGTTTGTCAAAGTGGCCTTCTACCTGGACAGGTTTTGTTGGAGCTCATCAACAAACACTTTGGGTAAGTGCACTTTAATGTGGATGGATGACACTGAATTAGAGTCTGTTTTAATGAGACTGAGTTCAGATGTGTAGCTCTGTCATTAAATAGGAAATTATTTCTCAGAATTCACAGAGAAAAGTCTGAAATGTTTGCTAGGTTAGCGTCCCACATGTTCTTTGGCTCAGCTACAGCCATGGCCATAAGTTTGGACACAAGTATGACACTTGTGAATCTTAGAAAATACCACAAAATTGTCACTTACAGTACAGTACACAACTCCTGAGAACTATATTAAGTTTCATATTTTAAAAAAAACATCAAAAGAGTTTGGTGTCATTTTCTTATTCTTACCAAATTCGGTTGTGAAAGTACTGCATTTTTTTGTTATTTTCTTCTAATATTATGTTTTGGGAACAAAGTTGTTCCAATTGTTGGAATTTATTGATAATATTATATCCCTTGTTGATTTGTTGACTAATTAAACTGGTGCTGTCAAAAAATATTAGCTATGTTCTGTAATAGACATCAAACAGACATAGTAAGTCATGCTGTGTCCAAACTTATGGCCATGGCTGTATTATAGTAAGACAATATTATACATAATTTGGGTTTTTAAGAAGGGTATTAAATCAAGTTTTATTTCTTAAGTCTAATATCTATGTAAAATCATTCAATGCTTTTATCGTCTCTTCTGTTTAATTTGATCTTCTAAAGTCTAACTGGTGTCTTTTCAAATGTTTTGGCTTTAGTTTGATTATTCTTAAATTTTTATTTTTGCTCTTTTTTCACCTTTTATTCTTTCCTAATGTCTGATTTCGAAATGTTTTGTCTTTTTTATGTTTAATTGTTTTTTTCGAATGTTTTATCGGCTTGTTTGAAAAATTTCCTTTTCTTTCTCAATGTTTCATTTTTAGATTAAATCTTTAAGGTTTTTCTTTTTAAATGTTTAACCACCTTTTAATGTTTAATTTTCTTTTTAAATGCTTCATTGTATTTTCTGTTTAATTCCTGTTTGAAGTTTTATTGTTTTAAAGATTTAATTTTCTAATTAAATATTTAATTTTTTAATTAAATGTTTTGTAGTTTTTTTAAATGTTTAATATTCTTCTTGTTTAATTGTATTTTTTAAAGTTTAATACTCTAAAATATTTCATCTTTAATTTCATAATTACATGTTTTGTATCTTCTGTTTATGTCACAGCTCCCTTCTCCTCTGCCCTGTCTCTCTCTGTCTCCCATCTGCCCTGTCTCTCTCTGTCTCCCATCCACTCCTCTGCCCTGTCTCTCCCCCTACAGCTCGGTGCCTGAGTGGAGTCCAGCTTCCCAGCTGACTCCACTCAGGCAATCAACCTCCTCCATGGCTCCTGGACAGCTGACGATCATCACACTAATGACTCACCTCTACAATAAGTACCGGCTCAGCCTTCCACTCCCTGCCAGAGTATTGAACAAGAACCATGCAGTTCAGTTTGCTCTCTGGCCTCTACAAGATCTGTTTTGAGTTCCTGCCTTGTTTTCTCACGTTGTTTTCTCCTGCCTCCACACAGTCAGCTGTCCGGGATCCCCCGCCATCCTCCTTCCCCTCCGGCTCTCCCCGACAAGTCTTCACCGGTTTCCCCTGCCTGGACCCCCACTCCTGCCTGGAACCCCCCACTCCTGCACCCTGGATTTCCCCCCTTCGTTCCATTATTCACCCCTCAACAATAAACACTTTCATTCCAGCCAGCCTTTGTAGTGTGGCTCTCTGCTTGGGTCCACCCGCTCGTCCCTGACAGTTTAATTATCTAATTATTTTGTCTGTTTAAAATAATTTAACTGTATTTAATGTTTAATTTTCTTTTTTAAGTTTTATTGTATTAAATGTTTTTTTCCTTTAATTTAATTGCTTTTTTAATGTAGTTTATTTCTTTAATCTTTTTCTGTCCAGATTTTAACCCCAACCTTAAAAATGAACCAAACTCTTAAATCACAACAAAAATACTTCCGTTGTCACAATCATGAGTTAGTCAGTTATTCATTTTATCAATTCAACTTTATTTTGTTTAGCACCTTTCACACAGATGACAAAACTACACAAGCAAAGAGAAAAAAAAACTATGATTAAGACTCAAAAACATTTTAAAAAAGATTAAACATGGTAATAAAATGTGTTTTGTTCAGGGGATGGAGGGAGTTTATTGAAGTCTTCTTGGACTCATACGGTAAATCATTTAAAATAGAAACTTGATATTCAGTCTAAGGAAACTGCAGAGCGACAGAAGAACCAACAATATCTCCTGTTTTCTCCTTTAATGAGTCGACTCTTCTGGTGCTTTCAGACCAAAGAACTACAGACTCTTCACAACCTGCTCAAACTCTTGGTACAGGACCTCACCACACGGGTCAACAAGGTTTCCTTCTCATTTCTACTCTGAAGCTCACCTTCTCCTGCTCAAACTGCTGTTTGTGCTGCTCTAAAGTCTGGTCTCCAGAACTTCCTAAAAACTCTCTTCTGCTGCAGGTTGCTTTGTAGAACTGTTCCAGAAAACCTCACTAAACCACATGGAGGGGCCTCAAGATAGTCGTCCAAATGAAACCGTACAAAAACCAAACTAGCACAACCCAAACGCTAAAGTCTCCTGCAGCCTACCAGAGAAGCTCTTTAAACAGAGAATCAGGACAGGAACTCTTACCTTCTGGACAACCAACATTGGTTCACAAACAACCAAAAACCTCTAAAGACTCACTACAGCCAAGATAAAGACACAACTCAGCTGCACCAAACCCACTAATCACTGCACACATTAGCACCATGTGCTAACTGTGGCTAAAGGACCACATTTACCAAGACAACTATCCAGTACAAAGCCCTAAAACACACCAAGAAACACATTAAAGACGATTCTGCTGGAAGCTGCAAGCCAACACCTAAAGAACAAACTAAAGCAACGGAGCCAAACCAGGTTCAGTGAAGAGAAGCAGAGGAAATGTGTGGCTGAATCCCAAACCGCCCCCTACACACTATCCCAACACACTACCCCTCCGTTTGCGCGTTCCAGCGGAGGGTCCTCCATATTATCTCTAATTTCTCCCACGCCTTTTTCACACTGACAGAACATCACAAAAAGAGTGGTGTAAAAAGATAAATCAAAAGAAACAAATCTTCTTCTCTGCTGACATTTGATTTAATTGTGCACCTCCTGACACCTTAAAATTTGAACACAACTGACAGAATTAATTCATTCAATCATTCATTTGTTGGATCTGAAATGCCAGATAATAGGATTGGAAAACATGTGAGTGAAAAAAAAGTGGGACGCTTTCGTCTTCTGGAAGCAGCAGCGATCCTTGTTAGTTGCAACCTGTGCCACAGCGCTACAGCCATGACAGTAGGCGTCTTTCTGTTACCATGGCGATGACGTCTTCTGTTTTCCGGTGAGGCGACAGGGCGTCCCATTCCTGATGATCATATTTATACCCTCCTCCTTCAATAATAGGTGCCCTCCACAGCTGCGAGTGTGACTTCTTTTGGAGTGACACTCGGTAGTGGAGGGGGAGTGTGTAGGGGGCGGTTTGGGATTCAGCCTTTGACTGCAGACATAAAGCAGGAAGACACTGAGCTGCTCAGGTGTTCCTGATTACACCAAGCAGCCACCTGGACAGCCAATAGGAACACAGTTTACTGGAAGTCCAGAGGGTTGGCTTAGTGAAGGAAATTTAGTTTAAAGTTGAAGCAGAAAGTTAACAGAGAAAGTTGAAAACCACCTTCTGATCCCTGAAATCTCTGAGTTTTCACACAAAGAACGCCTGAACATGTCAAACTGGTTCCATTCTAGAACCTTCACTGTAAGACGTCACAGTATGGTGTGTTGGTCAAAAAACATTACAACCGGCTGGATCCTTGTGGAGAATACACCAGAATGCTAGCCTAGCCGCCCTAGACAACCCACGGCAACGAATTTAATTCTCTGCCAGGGTGGGTCTAGTTACCCTCCATAAGGCTCGAGGCTGGATTCTCCTAAAACTGGCCGGACCAATCACCATGAAGTGTAGAGTCAGAAGGCGGGCGTAACTAAGTGACGACAGAGGCGCGACGATTCTGACAGAAACAACCGGAAACAACTAGCCTAGCCGTGCTAGACAACCCACGGCAACGAATTTAATTCTCTGCCAGGGTCGACAACAAAAACGACAAGTCATTGAGCTCCATTAGCACCGACTCTGAATAATCTTTCTGTTAACATGTCTGTAATATACTTGAGCTTCACCCATTGACTGTATAAATAAGGCTTCACCGAACTCCCGCATCCTCTGATTTCCGGCGCTCTAGGAGCCTATTCGTTGCGCTGATTGGTTGTATACCTACCCAATTGCTGCAGAGTGATTTGATAGACAACCTTTTAGCCCGCCTCCCTCCCTGTCGAGCGTGCCTAGACCCTTGCATCTTCAAAACATGGGTCTAGCGCGGTTAAGCTACCAGAATGCAGGAAATAGGATCAATAATTTTAAAAATTAGACCCCCACCAGCATCACACACAAACTAAATCTCACTCTAAGGTCACAAGATGGCCGCCCTGAATTATTGTGAGCAAAAGTCATGGCCACTGTGGCCTAAAACATTCACACAGTAAAGTTTCTCTGAATAAATCTAAATCTGCCAAAAACTGGAAAAGCAATTTCTCAGTTTTTGTTAGCTGTTTGTGAAATTAAACATTCACTCACTTCCTGTGCATCTCCTGGGGGCTAAGCCCCCCCCGTCCTTAAAACCTAGTGACGCCCCTGCCAAGAACACTCTAGAAAAGGTTCTACTTTCTGTTTATGCCAGTTCTGTCACTGAACAGCAAATGTTTAACAGACGTTCTGAATTGGTATTTATGTAGATGGAACCCGTCCACACTCTAGAACCTCCAGCATTCCAAGAAACACTGACAGACTGGTTCTGGAATAAACTGATTATGTTGCATATTCAGTCTTTGAGCTTCGTTCTTCTGGGGAAAACCAACTTTTGCGACACAGTGTAGGTTCTCCTTCTCCAAGATGAGCGGTGGAACATCTTCCATAACCTAACAGAGAAGTCCTGTTGGTTTCTGCTGAAGTTCTGGTAGGTTCTTGAAGATATTTCACCTCTCCTCAAACAGACTGGACTTCTCTGGTAGGTTCTGGAAGAATCTCCCAGAGAAGTCCAGTTGGTTCTACTGAAGCTCCTACAATCACCACGACTTGGACGACTGAGAATCTCTCCAGACATCAGCGTTGTTCTTTTTTAGGATCGGTACGGGACGTTCTCCTGGATGCAGATCGCAATTTTTACAACTTCTTCTAAAAAAGATGGAACCCTCAGACTCATCAACAATGTTCTGAGCTTCTACCTGGTTTGAAGGAGGAATGGAACCCAAACTATGCTGACCTCAACCCACCTGAGAACTGTTGGGAATCCTGAACATCTTCACCAGATCTCAACTCCAGAAGGTAGAACCGTCCACTCTAGAACTCCAGCGTTCCGCTGATAGACTGGTTACTGAATGAATTCATTGAGCTGCATATTCAGTCTTTGAGCTTCGCTCTTCTGGAGAGAACCAGCTTCAGGGACACGGTGTGTTTGTGTCGTTTGTTGTCGTTTTCTGTCTTATGTGTGTATTTATGAATGAATATTTGCTTGTTTCTCTGTATTTGTGGAGATTTTCACAATAAAGCTCGTTGGTTACCGTGGTTACAGGCCTTGCCGGTGTATCCGGGGTGACACTTGCATCTGTCGGGTCCGACGCAGTCACCGTGTTTACATCCCTGCTGACAGTCGGCTGCACACAAACACAGGATTTATTTTATTTACTACTAGATAAATTCATCTTTCTGCTGACAGACGATAAAAACAAACATCTGCAGATTTATGAAGGTTTAAAACAATAAATATAAACTTTCAGACGCAGTTTTCTGGTTATAAAATGTCGACAGAAAAGAAAAAAAAACACTAAACCAGCCAAACAAAAAATGGAATAAAGAGATTTTCAAGCGCAGATTCGGTTAATTTTCCTGATTGAACATAAAGTCTCACATGATGTGTTCAAAGACGTTCGGAAAGGAGAAAAAAAATTTTTTTTCTTGTTTTTAATATTTTCTGGATGCTAAATTTTGACATTTTTTATTTTTTACAAAATAAAACACACTTTTTACACTCTCCAGCAAATTTAGAGGTTTGAGATATTAAATTTATTTATTTACTTTTAAGCTGAAACAAACTCAGAACAGAATTTTATTCAAAGGATTTATTTTTGGATATATTTTTGAAATTATGTAGAATGAAGTCATTTTGAATTTTTTTTTTTACAATTTCAAGCTTAGGTTCAGTAAATTTTCTAGAATAAACCTAAAGTCACGGATGATGCATTCAAAGACAATCGGAAAGTAAAACATATTTTCCCGTTTTTATATTTTCTGGATGATAAATTTTGTCATTTTGTTGAGCTCTTATTAAATAATTAAAAAAAATGATTTTTAAACCCTCCAACAGATTTAGAGGTCTCAGTCATTTAAACAACTTCATTTATGTTAAAAAAAGTCACTTATGATGCATTCAAAGACAGACAGAAAGAAGGAAATTCAAACTTTTCTGTTTTGTACTTTTTAGTTTCTGGCTGATAGAAAAAAAGTGAAACTATGAATTTAATCTGGTTCAAATGGTTTATTTCTGGGTAATTTTTAAATGAAATAAAGAGATTTTCAAGCTCAGATTGTTAATTTTCCCAACTGCACCTAAAGTCACACATGATGCATTCAAAGATGGTTGGAAAGTAGAAAATTTAACGTTTTTTTTCCTGTTTTTATATTTTCTGGCTGATAAATTTTCTCATTTTATTGATTTTTTTTAACTAATAAAACGTGATTTTAACCACTGGCAGGTTTTGGGGTCAGAGGATAAAATCAGATGAAAACTGATCAATTAATTGGTGGATTGATTGATGACAAACGGATCTGAACTCACGCTGACATCGTCCTCGGTCCATCGGCTTCCATCCCCAGCAGCACTCCACACTGTTACCGTAGCGACAGAGACCGTCTGACGTCATCACGGCTCCGTCGGACCAGCTGGAGAACAAACACACAAACAAACAAACAGATAAACAAACAAACAAACAAACAAACAGACAAACAGCCAGCTGAGTCTCCGTGTGAATCAGGAGCTCTCTGATCGTTTCTCCGTTTCCTCAAACGAGTCTCAACATGAAGCTGTTTCTCTCCACATACTTTGTGTCACGTGTTGGAAGCGTCTGAACACGTATGAAGCTGAACACGTCTGTTCCTCTGCAGACAGAGAAAGTCTGCAGTTAAACCTCAAGGTCACACGTTTACCCGTCAGCTTTAACAACATGCGGTCATTAGGCGTCTACTTCTTGTTGTTTTCTGTCATTTTCTGTCTGATTTTGTCATTTTTTTACTGTTTAGTTGTTTTTTTTTGTCTTCTTTTTGTCATTTTGTGTCATTTGTCTGGTTTTGTGTCTATTTTTGTCATTTTCTGTCTCATTTTTTTCTCTTTTGTCATTTTTTCTAGTTATTTTTGTCATTTATTGTCTCGCTGTTGTTGCTTTGGGTCTCAGTTTTGCTGATTTTTTCTCTTCTTTGGGTCATTTAATCTCTATTTTTGTTGTTTTGTGTCTATTTTGTCTAATTTTTTTACTGTTTAATGGTATTTTGTCTTGTTTTTGTCATTTTGTCTTGTTTGTCTGGTTTTGTATCCAGTTTTGTCGTTTTTTGTCTCATTTTCTGTCTGTGTTGTCATTTAGTGTCTCGCTTTTGTTGTTTTCGGTTTCAGTTTTGCTTATTTTTTGCTGTTTTTGTCACTGTGTTTTGTTTGTGCCACTTTGTCTTATATTTTGCTGTTTTCTGTCTCATTTGGGTCATTTTGTGCTGTTTTTTGTCATACTGTGTCTCATTGTTAGCTATTTTTTGCCATTTTATGTTTTATTTGGGTCGTTTTGCATCCATTTTTTCTGTTTTTCGCCATTCTGTATCGTTTCTTTTGTCTATTTTTCTTATTTCGTGTCTTTTTTTGTTGTTTTCTCATTTTGTCTTGTTTTGTGTCTCAGTTATGTCATATTTGGTCATTTTGTGTCTCATTTTGTTGCTTTGTCTCTTGTTTGGGTCGTTTTGTGTCTCGTTTTCACCCTGGTCCGTTATTTTGTGTCACTTTGTCTTGGTTTTTTTGTGTCTCAGTTGTGTCTTTTCAAATCTTTTTGTTGTGTTTTTTGATCATTTAGTGTCTCATTTCTGTCATTTTCTGTCTTGTTTGTGTCATTTTATCCAGTTTTTTGTTGTTTTGTGTCTCAGTTTGGTCATTTTTGTTGTTTTTCATGTCCTGTTTGTGTCATTTCAAATCGTTTTTTTGGGTTTTTTGATCATTTAGTGTCCCATTTCTGTCATTTTCTGTCTTGTTTGTGTCATTTTATCTTGTTTTTGTTGTTGTTTTGTGTCTCATTGGTGTCGACTATTAAAACTTCTCTGGAAGACGAAATGAACTGCAGACGAAGAACTTCAAAGTTTAAGAGATGAAAAACTAAAAAACATCCCAACACTTTGAAGCTACAGAATTTTGACTCCAAACAAATAAATAATTCTCTTATAAAGCGTTTTTCTTTCTGGTGTTTTTCTAAAGCGTCTGAAATGTTTTCAACAGAAACTTTTCTGATAAAAAAATCACAGAAAATCTTCCTGAACTCCAACATTAATGTCTGAGTTTAGAAAAGCATCAGAATCAAACTCTGAGTCTCTAAATAAGTCAATTAATTCTGTTTTAACATGATTTTCTTCAAGCTTATGCGAGTTTTCTGCATAAATAGGAATAAAATCTTCACTTTTAAACTCCAATTAAGTCCATTTATTCTGTTTTAAAGTGTTTCTCTATGAATAATAAAGGGTTTAAAAAAAGAAATAAATCACAGATTTGGAGTTAAAGAGTTTAGATCTTTAGTTGAAATTAAAAGATTTTACAATTTTATTCTTCAAATAAGGCAATTTATTTTAACTAAAGTGATTAAAAGTTCAGAAAATGCTTTAAAATAAAATTAAACGACTGATGAAGAGTTTAATTTGAGTTCTTTTCTGTCGGCTTTCTTGTAGCTCAAAAATCAGAAACACGTGGTTAAAAAATCACTTCACAGCAGAATTTAATTCATTTAAACTGATATTTTTATTATTTATGGCTGCAATTAATAAAAATCTTCACTGTGGATTATCAGATGTTTGATCAATAAAATATCAGAAAAAGGTGAAAAATGTGGATCAGAGTTCCTTCAAACGTCTCGTTTTGTCCAACAATGTTGGTTTTTATGGAAAGAGTCAGATCTAACAGTATTTTCAGAAAATGAACATTTCTGCCGATTTAAATCCTCTCTAATGTTATTTATCTGCATCTCCTGATTGAAAACTTTCATCTAATCTTCAGAATTTAACATTTTTCAGTCGTAACCAGAAATATTACCTGAAACCAGACGATAAAATAATTAAAAACAAGAAAATAATTCAATCTGAAGACAAGAAGTTTCTGTGAAAAGACTTAAAAGCTCCAGAGTCACTGAAGTTCATTATTTCAGGATAAACAATCTCATTATTTTATTTGATTCAGTTTATTTTCACTAACAGACGCCAGAAAACTCAAAATAATAAAGAAAAACTTGTTTAAAATGATTAAAAACAACTTTCTTCCGGATCATTAAAGTGTTTCTAAAAACAGATTAAATAAAGTTTTCCAGCAGGTTTGAGCTTCTGACCTGTCGGGGTCCAACCTCTGGCTCCGGGTCCACAAACAGAACCAGGACAGCAGAACCGCAGTTCGCAGAACCGCAGTGCGCATCCTCCAACCGGCAGACATCCGCCTTCAGCAGAACCGGGGCTTCATTAACGGACTTTACCGGAGCCCAGAGCCGTTAAATCCCGCCGCTCGGTGACAGAACCGGGGAGACGGAACCAGGCCGTCGGTAGAAGTCCGGTTCTGACGCTGAAACCGCGCAGCTTCCGGTAAAAAACAAACAAAAAAGAAAAAAGCCGCAAAACTCCGCAGCAGCGACCGAACTCTGATCTGCGCGCGCTCGCGGGCGGTGGAAGCGCGTCCCCGGTGGTCGCGTGCAGAAGGAGGGGTGACGTCAGCGGGGCTTGAACATAGACCGTATATACAGTCTATGGCCTTTAAACAGAGGCACGCCTGTGTGTCCAAACTACTTTAAACACGGTGAAAACGTGTGACAATCGGTCTATAATGACTTGAAACGAGGTGAAAACGAGTTTTAAAAAATTCTAAATTCAAACTTCAAACTTTATTTATTTGTATAGCACTTTTCATGCAGAACAACACAAAGTTCTTCACAAGAATTAAAAACAAAGAAGACAAATAAACACACACAAAAAAAGAAGAAATCACACATCCATACAACATGATATCGTCAGGACATGGCGATAAAATTGGATAGAAATTGATCCAGAATTACTAAAAACACACTGAAAGTTAATTAAAAACGGTTCAAAGTGACTCAATTCTCTAAACTACTGAACATGTCACCAATATCACTATAAACATGTTGAAAATCTGTTTTAAATGATTCAACAACGAGCCAAAAATGCACCAAATGGCTTAAAACATGTTGAAACTGAATTAAAAATGGTCCAAAATGTTCATAATTTGTCAAAAAATGACAGAAATTGTGTCCAGCATTACTTTAACTGTGACGAAAATGTGTGAAAATTGTTGTAGAATGACTTGAAACGTGGTGAAAATTAATTTTTAAAGTTTCAAATTGACAAAATTGACAAAATATCACTTAAAATGTACCAAAATTGAACTAAAATAGTCTAAATGAATTAATATTCGAGGAAATTTTGTTTAAAGAAGCCAAAAGACTTGTCCAAAGTGACTGAAAATCTTCCAAAATCGCTTTAAACTTCTTGAGGAGGAGGAAAATATAAGTTGGACCAAAATGACTTGAAATGATGCAGTTCAGTCCCAGCAGCCACCAGCAGGGGGCGGTAGATGTTCACTCTGAGTTCACCACCTTCTCTCTGTCATCAGTCATCACTTTATTCATTCATTCATTCATTCATTCGTCCATCAGTCCGTCAGCATGGAGGAACTGCAGCTGCTGATCTGGGTAAGAAACCAAACATCTGCTCTGTGTATGGGAAAAAAACTTTCATCCAGTTAAATTCATGTTATTTAAATATAGAGGAATCTATTTTTGGCATTAAAGGACACATATTTATAAAACAAAGTCCACTTCACTTCACTAAACTGTTCTGGTTTTACTGCTTTAAATTATTGCACGACTCCACATGTTTTTTTTTCCTTTGTGTTCAGTCTAAAACCAATAAATAGGATTTTTAATTGTGTGTTTTGTATCATGTTTCTATTAATGAGGTCAAGTTTTCTCTCATCGTGTGAGTGTTTGTTGGATTTGTGTGTTGTGTTGTTTCCAGGTTTGTGTTTTTGTCGGCCCGACTTGTTGTTGGCATGACTTGGACAACAGCGAGTACGACTGCTGGCCTCTGGACCGACCCAACGAGAACAACATGATCGACTGTGGAGGTGAGGATAAATCTGAGTTAATTATAAAGGGTTTCATCCTGTGAACTCTGAGACCTCACAGAGCGCTGAAGGCAGGCTAGCTTTAATAAAAAATTACTGCTGTCACCTTTCATCAGCCAGAAACTGTAGAAACATAAAGATTTGACTCATTTTCAGGTCAGTTTCCAGGAGGTACTTGAATGCATCACATGGTTTTGGATACCAGAATTCAACAAATATTCGGATATTCAGGATATTCGGGTCCAGCCCTAAAATAAAGTGCCTGCCGCAGTGTTTCCACAGAACCTCCACATTATTTCAACTTTCCAAAACGAATCAAATTTTAGCCAAATTTTGACTTGACAGAAGTTGAAAATTAATTGAAAATGGTCCAAAACTAGATCAAATTTGACCACAATGGCTTCAAAAATAGGTTTAAATCTTTTCAAAACTGGACTAAATATGGTCCAAAATTACTTTAAACATTAGTTAAAACTACATTTAACACAAATGAGTTCCAAAATGGCCTAAAAATGACTCAAACTATGTCCAGCAAGACTTAAAATGTGACAAAGTCGAGTTCAAATGGTCAAAATCACTTAAAAATTGACCAAAATGATTTGGAAGAATTCTGAAACTGAATTAAAAATGGTCTCAAACTACTTTTAATATTAATTAAAACTATGTTTAACACAGTGAAGATAATGAAAATGAGTTGGTATTAAGTCAGAACCTGTCCAAGTGAAATAAAAGGTCCAAAATGATGTTAAACATGTTGAAGCTAACGTTGATGATGAAAATGAGTTTTTTTTTAAATGGTCTAAAATGACTCAAATGAGGTCCAGCATAATTTGGAATGTGACAAAGTAGAGTTCAAATGATAAAAATCACTTAACATTGGGCAAAAATTGGGCTTGAAAAACTTGAAAATGAATTTAAAATGATCCGAACAACTTTAAACATTCATCAAAACTAAGCTTAATGCTTTTAAGAAAAAGAAAAGTAGTTAAAATGGTCTAAAAACGAATGAAAATCTGTCCAACTTAAGTGAGAATTGTTCAAAATGATGTTAGCATGTAACTTATGAGAGTTTAAAAAATTCCCTAAAATGACTCAAACTATTTCCAGAAGATTTAAAATTGTGACAAAATTGAGTTTAAATGGTAAGAAATCACTCAAAATTTAGCGATATTGGCTTGAAAAAAAGTTCAATAAAATGATCCAAAATTCAAAAATATTTGACCAAAATGACTTCAAACATGTTAAAGATGAATTAAAATGGTCCAAATGACTTCAAATATTGGCTAAAATCATGTAAGCATGTTGAAGATTATGGTGATGATGAAAATGAGTTAGAAATGACATAAAATTCCCTGAAATCTTCCAAGCTGACTTGAAATTGTGACGAAGTCGAGTTCAAATGGACAAAATTACTCAAAATTTGGCCAAAATGACAAAACATGATCAAAATGAATAAAATTAATCACAGTGACTCAAAATTTTAACTTTGGACACTGTTTTGAGTCACTTTGAACAAGTTTCTACCTGGTTTTTGACCATCAGTGAAATAAAAGTTGTTTAGTTTCTCTAAATATCTAAATCTGTCTCAGGTCTGGAGACATCCTTCTAGTGTCTCCACATATTTAGATCTTTGTCTTCCTCAGGTCTGGAGACGTCCTTCTAGTGTCTCCACATATTCTGATCTTTGTCTTCCTCAGGTCTGGAGATGTCCTTCTAGTGTCTCCACATATTCTGATCTTTGTCTTCCTCAGGTCTGGAGATGTCCTTCTAGTGTCTCCACATATTCTGATCTTTGTCTTCCTCAGGTCTGGAGACATCCTTCTAGTGTCTCCACATATTTAGATCTTTGTCTTCCTCAGGTCTGGAGATGTCCTTCTAGTGTCTCCACATATTCTGATCTTTGTCTTCCTCAGGTCTGGAGATGTCCTGGGTGGTTCGTCCTCCTGAACTGGTGAAAAGTGGAGAAGTTTTTAACGTCACATATTCAGTCACAGCTCAGGATTCTTTCTACAGCTGGGCTATTCAGAACCACATCTTCACCCAGAGGTAAACTGGTTTATACTGCTTATACTGGTTAAACTGGGACCAGCCAACCACAAGTTCACACTAACTGTTGTTTGTTTTAATGTTTGTTTTATTGTTTCATTGTCTTTTTAAACATTTTTAAAATGTTTTATTGTCTTATTTTTTATGTTCTAAAAAGGTTCTTGAAAATAACATTTATTATCAATATTTTTATTTGCTGGCTTTAGAATGGAAGTAAAAATTCTGGGAGGCTCCAAAATGTTCTTACGTTGGTCTGAACTGGTCTCGACTTTCTAAGCTGGTTTGAACTGGTTAATATCTGTCTGAACTGGTCTGAACTGGTCTTATTGGTCCTTGTGCTAGTTCGAACTGGTCTAAAATGGTTTTTGTGCTCATCTGAACTGGTCTATGTCTGTCTAACCTGGTCTGAACTGGTTTAAACTGGTCTATATCTGTTGTGTTCAGCTCCATAACAAACGCTGTAGAAGCTCAAAAGTTCTGCGAACATCATGACTGTCCGACCAACTGGAAGGATGCAAACGGAGAAAACTGCTGCATCCATCACGCCAACATCCACTCCTGTCCTCTGGGACACATGGTACGAACTCAGTTACAACTTTACGTATCAAAGTTCTGCAAAGGTCCACAAGTCTGTTCTGTTACAGGTTTTCTTTTAGTTCCGTATAAAAACACTCTGTCATCCGAGGTCTCAATAACATCTGGACAACTTTTGTACACTGTTGGTTTGAGAACGTTCCTTGTTTTTTGTCGTAGAACATCTTCTGTGTTCCTGATAACATCCTCTGAAAGTTGATGTTAGAACATCATTACCAGAAGAAATAAAGACAGACCATCAGGTGAAATCTGATTTTTCTGCTGTTTTCATTCACTGTCAGACGTTTGAAAGTATCTGTGGTCCCTGGATTCCTGATGACGGAAAAATCTTCACCCACACCATCTCCACCTCCGGAAAGATGACCCAGACCAACTGGACGGCAAAGGTAACGCACAAAAAACACCAGTTTGTAAGGCCTCAGCAGCGTTTTCCGACCAAAACTCTACAAAAACACCTTAAGGTAGACCCTACAGAAAGACGCGATTATGCGATCGCATGAATTCCCGCATTAATCAACAAAATGCCGCTGATTATGCAGGGGTCAATTATTTCCCAAAAGGCCGCATAATCCCCGAAAACAGCGCATAATTCCTGCAAGAATCTCACATTTCCATGAAAAAAAAGAGAAATATGTGGGTCCCGCTTGATTTCACAATTTCCACATAAAATGAGAAAACTATAACCGATATAAATGGAGTTGTGAGTTTTTATGTGACGCCCGGCCTGACGTCATCAGTTCACACATTCACACACACACTAGAAGCACGAGCTGATGCGGAGCGCGGCGCTCAGAGACGAAAAACAAGAATGGCGAATGCTCAAAGATCACATTTACCTACGAATATTTCAGCCAGAGACCGGGCAAAACAGTACCCAGATTTACTGCATGAAAGTGGGGGGAAACTTTTTTGCACCCCGTGCAACATCGTTCTGGAGCACCGAAGAAAATGAACCGTGTTGCAGCACTTCTCCACGACGAAGCACAGCAAAAGGTTTGCTGAACGCAAAGGACTCAAACAACAACTTAGTGGTAGCCTATTAACAGGATGTAGGAGAAGAATCACCTTTTTTCCCAGTTCTTACATATTTCACATCTTTTTGCATATTTCACAACTATTCGCATACTTTGCAACTTTCCGGAATTTCCCCGCATAAAATGGCATAAAAACCCCGCATATTTATTCACATAATCAAGGATTTTAGCCCGCGTTTTTCTGGAGGGTCTATTAAGGGTATCAGTACAAAAGGACTAAAAGGACAAAAGTTAAAGGAAAGAGCTCATATGCTTCATAGCACCTCCATCACTCACTGATTTACATTTATTGTTCTTGTCAAGCCATTATTAAAAGTGTAAAAACAGTGATGGAGTGGATTGTGTCTCTTTTTGGGTAATCTTTAAGTTTAGGACAGACTCTTCCTCTTTGAACCACCTTGTAACGCTGAGACAGACACTAAAGGTGGGAAATGTAGCTGAAAATATATGAACAATAAAATAAGCACAATAAAGGACACATTTTTCAGTGCTTTTTAGGTGAATGGAAACAGATACAATCTGTAAAAAGATGGTTAAATGACAGCTTACTGACCACCTAATCATCCATTCGACTTTGGAAATGAACATCATTAGATTGTGTAACTGGTTAAAGCAACAAAAAAATATCTCAAGACGTTCAAACAATCAAAGTACAAAAATGCAACTTATTCTGATCATAAAATAAACCAAACTTCATAGGATCATTATTAAAATACACTATATCTGTCCTGAATGAATTAAGAAGAGCTATATGCAGATGACATTCTACTTTATCCCATAGTAACTTTTATTTTCAGGCTCTGTGAAGCTTCTTCCTCATCAGTCTCACTGCTATCTAACACAGCAAGATGCTTCAGATTTGCAAACTTCAGCTTTTATCAGGTCAATGCGATTAATGTATTTAAAACAACAAAAAAGACCAAAAATAACAAAAAAAAATCTCTCATAAAGACATTCTAACAATCAAAGTGGAAAAATGCAACTTGTCTTGAGCATAAAACACACCAAACTTCATAGGATCATTATCACAATACACCATGTCTGTCCCAAATGAATTAAGAGTCATATAAAGCTATACACAGATGATACACCACTTTATCTCACAGTTAGCTTTGTTTTCAGGCTCTGAGAGGCTATTTTGCTCTGTGCTAATTAATTAAGTTGCTATCATTTTGATTAATGTATCACATTTAAGACCACAGGATGTGACCCAGAGTGTTTTCAGACAGAGAAAAAATGATAACATCACTAACAAACTCAATGAATTCAACTAATCTAAGGTTGAATTTGACTCTAACCAATCGGCTTTGGTTACTTTGACATGAAGTTCTTACAGTTTGTTCCTTGACCTCCTCAGCACCTGATAACCCAACACATTGTCTTGCAGGTGGTTTTGTTCCACGCCGGTTTAACTTCGCTCATCGCTCACATACGAGTCGGTCGAATGCAGGTTGCTCTGGAGGCTAAAAGCACCGTCCTGCCAGCTGTAGGTAGGTTTGTTTCTGCTCCACGTTTAAACATGACTAAAGAAGTCTGTGCAGGTTCTCATTCATCCAGGTCATGGTTATCCAAAGTAGTTTAAATCAATCCACTGGACTTTAAGAAAGTTCCTAGAAGACGTTTCACCTCTCATCCAAGAGGCTTCTTCAGTTCTGGTGGTGGTTGGTGTTGCCTCAGCTTTTAAACCTCTGTGAGGTGTGTCCAGGGCTGTTATTCCAACGACCGATAACAAGATTAGACGTGTCTTCTTCTTTAAGATTAAGACTATTTTGGGACGGTTGTTTAAACATGATCAAGTACCTGCCCAGTCTTTAATGTTTTCATTCTCAGTCTGTGGCGATGGCGTCTGCGAAGAGGCGGAGCTTTGTTCCACCTGTCCAGCCGACTGTGGTGAATGTCCGATGACAGCTGCCACCAAACTGGCCATCGGCCTGCCGCTCAGCCTGCTCTGCCTCTCCTTCATACTGACCGCTGTGGTGAGACATACAACACAAACAGAAACCAGAGTAAACCTAAGAGATGGACTAAGCCTTAAACCTGCATCGTCCCCACCAGCCAGCAGAGGGCGACTCCTCTCACTGTATAGAAGTCGATGAGAAAATGAGCTGATTTTTCACTTGATCTGTCACCTCAGTTAACATGATTCTAATGAGTTTATGCTCTCAATCAGTAGTTTTAAGTCTAATATAATACAACATGGTGTTTATTTTGTAAATTAAGGTCCTGTTTAAAGGAAAATAGATGATAAAGCGGCCACATCCACTCCTTTGTAATCTGATTCAAAAGCAACAAAAAAAATCTAATGACGATCTCCTAGTGAAAGTAGAAAAATGCAACTTATCCTGAGCATAAAACAGGTCAAACTTTGAAAAATCATTGTCACAATACACTACAACTATCCCAAATGAATTAAGAAGAGTTAAATAAAGCTATACGCAGACGTTGTTCTACTTTATCTCGCAGTTAGTTTTATTTCCAGGCTCTGTGAGGCTTCTTTCCTCATTAGACTCAGTGCTAACACAGCAAGATGCTTCAGATTTGCAAACTTCAGCTTTTGTCAGGTCAGTGGGATTAAAGTATTTAAAACAACAATAATGGACCAAAAACAACAAAAATTCATCTCACAATGACATTCTCACAATCAAAGTAGAAAAATGCAACTTGTCCTGATCATAAAATAAACCAAGCTTTATAAGATCAGTAACACAGTACACTGTTCCAAATGAATGAAGAAGGATTATAAAAAGCTCTATGCAGATGATATTCTACTTTATCTCATAGTTAGTTACTTTAATTTTTAGGCTCTATGAAGCTCCTTTGCTCTTTAGTCTCAGGGCTAAATAGCACAACAAGTTAAGTTGCTTTGGATTTTCAAACTTCTGCTTTTATTTGACAACATAAAACTGTCGTCCTCACACCAGTAGGTGGCGTCCATCTTTTACATTCAGTCTGTGTTCATTAGAAACAACACAACACTAGAACATGTCTGTGAAGGTTCTCATTCATCCAGGTCATCTTAAGGTGAAGGGTTCAGTTCAGGCTACTGGACTTATTCTTGTGATCTTGAAAAATCACAAGAATAAGTCCAGTTGCTTGAACTAAACCCTTCACCCCACAATACTAGAAGTTATCGTCATGAATCTTGTCCTTTAGTGGTTCAGGTACCAGAAGGAGAAGCTGCTCTGGGACGAAAGCTGGATCATCGACTTCTCTACCATAAAACAAGGTACTCAGATTAAACCGCTTCAAGCTAGTTCCCCCAGTTCTGAAACTGGTGCGTAACCAGTCTAAAAATGGGAAACAAAGGTCTGAAATTAATACAGAAAAGACTATAAACTGCAGCTACTTTTAAACCAGTCAAATGGTCTCCATGTGATTGATTTGTGTGTTTTTGTGTTGCTATTTTTTGCTAATTGCTTTGTCTCCATTAGCATTGGTTGTGGATTTGCTCTTTTAGTCAATTTTAACCCGTTTCAGATCATTGTGTGTGTCTTTGTGGTCATTTTTTGCATTAATTTGCGTTCTTTATTGCATCTGGTTTTTATTGTTTTGTGTCTCTTTGCAGCCATTTTGCATCAAATAATTGTTTTGTGTGTTTTTATCTTTGCACTGAATTAGCATCTGGTCACTTTGCGTCAGTTTATTGTTTAGTTCTGTCCGGTTCTGTGGTCCGGTTCTGTCTCTTTCTGGTCTTTTTTTCATTATTTTGTGACTCTTTGCTGTTCCTTTGTCTCCATTTTCATCAGTTTTGCTTCTGTTTCTTTTGCATCTGTTTCTGGGTTATTTTTTGTGTCTTTGTGGTCACTTATTTATATTCATATTGCATCTCTTTGCAACTATTATTTTTGTCTTCACCATCCTTTAGTGAGTCTAAAAGGTGACTTTTATCTTGTTCCATTTGAAAATGTGTCTTTTTGATTCAGTCTCTTTGCATCTCTTTGGTGTCATTTTGTGGCTCTTGATATTTATTTTGTGTTTATTTCATGTTTCATTTGGTCAATTTTAATCTCTTTCTGGACTGGTTTGCATTTCCTTTCTTTGGTCCATTTTTGTGTCTTTTTCACTCTTTTGTGACTCTTTCTGGTTCTTTTGCCTCCTTTGTCATTGGTTTTGCTTCTGTTTGTGTTAATTTTACATCGCTTTCTGGTGTTGTGTTAATTTGTCACGGTTTTGGTTCTTTCGGTGTTGGTTTTCGGCAGTTTTGACAACAGATTTGTCTGTCTCTGTTGGGTTTTGCTGCAGACCAGGAGGCTCATATGACCATGGGCAGCATCATGAGCGTCCCGG
Source organism: Acanthochromis polyacanthus (assembly GCF_021347895.1). NCBI lineage: Eukaryota > Metazoa > Chordata > Actinopteri > Pomacentridae > Acanthochromis > Acanthochromis polyacanthus. Next base: position 6,044,044 of record NC_067136.1, read on the forward strand.
TGGCAAACAGCGACAGCAACACCAGCTGTGTCACTGCTCTAAGCTCCTGCACCGGACAACCAGGAACCAGGAAAACTCTGTTCACCTGCACTGGCATCTAGTAGGAACCCCTGCTCACCTGTTTAAACCTATAATGTACCACAGGAATTACCTTTGATATGTTTAAAACTGTCTCATCTGCAGCGACGGCCAGACGGTGGCCATCAAGAGGATTCAAACTAAGACTTTCTCTCTGTCCAAAACCATCCGACAGGAAGTCAAACAAGTCAGGTGACACGACACAGCTAACCGGGAAAATCATTGTCGATTACTTCTGAACTCTGAGCAGCAGCTTCTGGCTGTTTTTTAATGTTCCCGTCTCATTTTTCTTGTTGAAAATAACTTTAAATTTGTTGAATGCAACAAAAATTTGTTTGAAATGACCAAACATTTGTGTGTAACGGGGTAAATATTTGCACAAAAAACTTGATAGTGTGCTGAATGTGACAAAAATTGTACAATATAACTTAATTTCAGAATTTGTTTGTCTTTTAGGTAAACTTTAATTTATTCTAAAATTACCCTAAATTAGTCCAACATAACAAAAACTTGTCAAAAATAACTTGTAATTTGCTGAACATGACAAAAACTTGTTTGAAATAACTTTTGTCTTTTAGGTAACTCTAATTTCCGTTAATCTTTATCATGTAATGTTATTCATTCATAACCAGCAAATTAGAAGAAACTATAAAGATAAAACAATATAAAGAAGTGATGACTAAATCGGCTAAAATGGCCCAAAATTTGTTGAGCATAATGAAAACTTGTCGCAACTAAAAGTATAAATATAAATAACTGTGACAAAAGGCACAATAAAGTCACTATAAAATCCATTTTTAGTATTGAGGACTGAATACGGTTAATGATTTGATGTAAACCAGTTTAATAACTGATGGATTGTTCTTTCTCCAGGGAGCTCGACCATCCTAACCTGTGCAAGTTCATCGGTGGTTGTGTTGAGGTGCCTGATGTTGCCATAGTAACGGAGTACTGCCCAAAGGGAAGCCTTAACGATGTCCTGCTTAACGAGGAGATTCCTCTGAACTGGGGCTTCAGGTCGTATAGAAGCGCCTAATTAAGATTTAATTAGACGTGCGGTTAATTAGAACTACCAATGATTCTGTTTTTTGTTTTTTTTACAGGTTTTCCTTCGCTACCGACATCGCCAGAGGGATGTCGTACCTCCACCAACACCGGATCTGTCACGGCCGACTCAAGTCTCTAAACTGTGTCTTAGACGACCGCTGGGTCTGTAAAATAACAGGTAAAGTATTTAAACCAACAGGTATATTGTTTTAAATAACATGTAAAGTATTTAAAATAACAGGTGAAGTATTTAAACTAACAGGTATATTGTTTTAAATAACATGTAAAGTATTTAAAATAACAGGTGAAGTATTTAAACCAACAGGTATATTGTTTTAAATAAAATGTAAAGTATTTAAACTAACAGGTAAAGTATTTAAACTAACAGGTAAAGTATTTATACTAACAGGTAAAGTATTTATACTAACAGGTAAAATATTTATAATAACAGGTAAAGTATTTAAACTAACAGGTATATTGTTTTAAATAAAATGTAAAGTATTTAAACTAACAGGTAAAGTATTTATAATAACAAGTAAAGTATTTATAATAACAGGTAAAATATTTATAATAACAGATATGTGAAGTATTTATAGCAAACTCACAATAAATCTCCATAAAATTCTGTAATTTAATGTGTTCTCACAAAAATACAGACAACTGTTGCGTTGGAGAAAGACAAAACACAATGTAATGTCTTGAAGCGTCATTTCTTTGACTGACGTGATCTGTCTAATCAGATTACGGACTGAGGACGTATCGCAGGGACGACGGGGCGGAGCCTCTGTCCACCTATCAGCAGAGGCTCCAGGAGGTTTACATGCCACCTGAGTTTCAGAACTCCAACATGGAGCCGACGCTGGCTGGAGACGTGTTCAGGTGAAGCCGGATGTTTCACTTAGAGTGTCTAGAAACGACATTCACTCATAAATGGTTTACACCGAGTCATGGACAATTTAATTAGGGTTGCTGGATAAGGCCACCAAGACACATATGACTTCTCCAAAGAAGTTATTAGAAGGAGACTAGTGAGGGAGGCCAGTAAGACACCTCCAACTGTATTGAAAAAAGCTCATTCAAGCTGGATTAGAGTTCACCAAAAGACATGTGGAGACTCTGAAGTCACCTGGAAGAAGGTTCATTGGTCTGAGGAGACCAGGATGGAGCTTTATGTCCATCAGACTAGATGATATGTTTGACACTAAACACTGCATACCATGAAGCATGGTGGTGGCAGCATCATGATGTGAAGCACAGTGGAGGCAGCATCATGATGTGAGGATGCTTCTGGAAGGCTTGTAAACACACAGTTCAAGTCATAACCTCAACCACTTGCTTGTTTTTCAGTTATTCCATCATCCTGCTGGAGATAGCAACTCGCAGCAACCCAGTCCCAGTAAGTCTGACACGCTCATGATAAACTCCCAACTGATTTTACATGAAGCACGGTGGTGGCATCATGATGTGAAGCATGGTGGTGACAGCATCTTGATGTGAAGCATGGTGGTGGCAGCATCATGATGTGAAGCACGGTGGTGGCAGCATCATGATGAAGCATGGTGGTGGCAGCATCATGATGTGAAGCATGGTGGTGGCAGCATCATGATGAAGCATGGTGGTGGCAGCATCATGGTGTGAAGCACGGGGGTGGCAGCATCATGATGTGAAGCACGGTGGTGGCAGCATCATGATGAAGCATGGTGGTGGCAGCATCATGGTGTGAAGCACGGGGGTGGCAGCATCATGATGTGAAGCACGGTGGTGGCAGCATCATGATGAAGCATGGTGGTGGCAGCATCATGATGAAGCATGGTGGTGGCAGCATCATGATGTGAAGCATGGTGGTGGCAGCATCATGATGAAGCACGGTGGTGGCAGCATCATGATGAAGCATGGTGGTGGCAGCATCATGATGTGAAGCATGGTGGTGGCAGCATCATGATGTGAAGCACGGTGGTGGCAGCATCATGATGAAGCATGGTGGTGGCAGCATCATGGTGTGAAGCACGGGGGTGGCAGCATCATGATGTGAAGCACGGTGGTGGCAGCATCATGATGAAGCATGGTGGTGGCAGCATCATGATGTGAAGCATGGTGGTGGCAGCATCATGATGTGAAGCATGGTGGAGGCAGCATCATGATGAAGCATGGTGGTGGCAACATCATGATGTGAAGCATGGTGGAGGCAGCATCATGATGTGAAGCATGGTGGAGGCAGCATCATGCCAGTACCATGAAGCATGATGGAGGTCTTTTATATAATGTTTTCTTTAAAACATGAAAATCCAAATAACTGAATCTAATACTTTCCCCTGCAGGCGGAGGAGTCCAACCTGGAGTGTTCCTGGTGTCCTCCTCTACCTGAGCTGATCTCCAGTAAAGCCGACAGCACCTGTCCCTGTCCCTCCGACTACGTGGAGGTCTGTAGAAGCTGAAATTCTCAATGCTTGTTTAACTTGTTTTAAAAGTTTTATTCAAATAGTATTACAAAAATAGGTTTGTGAATCCACTCATGGTTTCTGCAGAACTTGGTCACACATTAGCAGTCATACCACCATCTTACCGTTGCTGCTGTGTTTTGTCCCGTTTGTGTTTCCGTAGCTGATCCGGCGATGTCGCTCTCATAACCCCGCCCACCGGCCCACGTTTGAACAAATCAGGAAGTTTGTTCACCGGATCAACCCGATCAAAGTCAGCCCGGTGGACATGATGATGAACCTGGTAGAGACAGGACACCTCAAATTAATGATATCAATTATAAATCACATGTGAAACTTACATTAGCAGTGATGCATTCAAGAACCGCCAGAAAGTGGAAAATCAGAAAACTTTTTCTGTCTTTTTACAGTCATTTTGATATTTTTATCCAAGTTAAAATGTGTTTACGTACAGTATGGACTGTCTTGGTTTCAGATGGAGAAGTACAGCAAACATCTGGAGGTGTTGGTGGCTGAACGGACTCAGGATCTGATGCACGAGAAGCAGAAAACTGACCGCCTGCTGTACAGTACGACACATAAAAACAAACAAAAACACACAAACACTGGGTCATCCTCATGATTTGGTTACTGATAAATTAAGATCTTACACCTGTAATGAAACTAACCCAGGTTTCTGCGCTCACTCCTGCTGTGTTTTACATTTTTAAACACATTCAGAGAAAAGACTCGTCTCTATGCAGATGTTGTGATTATCTTTATCTATAACATCCAAATTACCTTCCATCATTTCCCCAAATAAAATCTAATTTAAAAAACATATTTACTATACTTTTTAGACATCATACTAGTTACTCATATTCAAGAAAGAAAGAAAGAAAAGAACAAAGAAAAGGAGTCTAAGATGGATAAAAAAATTATGATCCGTATAATTCTGAACAATGTTTCCCCAAATTAATCCAAAATGGTTCTAAAATACTAAAACATGTCCTAAATGACTCAAACTTTCTCTACTATTCCTAGTTTTTGACCAAAATGACTTAGAATTGGTCTAAAAATTATTAAAATATGTTATAAATTAATCATATTTTTTCCTAAATGAGTCAAAATTTGCTCAAAAATGATTAAAACTTGTTCTAAATGACTCAGTTTGTCCAAAATGATGTGAAATTGATCATTCAAAACTCCTAAAACCATTTTTTTCTAAAGCTATCCAAAAGGAGACAAAAATTCCTCCAAATGTTTGAATCTTGGTTCAAAATACCTCAAGAATGGAACAAAAAGACCAAAACACGTCATAAATGATTTGAAATTTGTCTGCTATTACTTAACTTTGACCAAAAAGACTTTGAATTTGTCTAGAATACTAAAAAAAAACCTATTGTTTAAAAAGACTAAATTATGTTGTGAGTTCCTCACAGTTTCATTTAACGTATGACAAACTTTGCTGCCATAAAGACTAAAAGAACAGTTCAACTGAGAAGCAGGAATGTGAATTTGGACACTAAGTCAGGCACTAAGGGTTACTAACATGCATCGACTCCTTTTATTTTCCAGATTTGCTGAGCTCTATGCTGTTCTCTCTTTAAAGAAAACACGATGGATGAGTCAAACCTCGGTGTTTCATGTTTGTGCTGCAGGTATGCTTCCTAAGCAGGTGGCCGATGACCTCCGTCTGGGGAAACCGATGCAGGCTCAGAGCTACGTCAGCGCCACCGTCTTCTTCAGGTACAATTAAAAACCAGCTGATATGCAGATCAGCTGAGAGACTTCCCCTCTGAACTAACCCTCACCCACCTCAGAGCCTCTCAGATGTACCTGGCTGCAAGTAGAAGCAGCTCGGACGGCGAGGTGGAGGTGAACTTCGGTAATAATCGGCGTATCTTTGCTTGCAGCGACATCGTGGGCTTCACCCAGCTGTCCAGCAGCAGCACTCCTTACCAGGTGGTCGACTTCCTCAACAAGCTCTACACCACGTTTGACGACATCATCGACAACTACGACGTCTACAAGGTGGAAACCATCGGAGACGCCTGTGAGCAAAACACACGGTGAACGTTAGCGGCTTAGCTAACACAGAAAGGAGACACTAAAACAGACATTTTGGTGCCAATAGCCCAGAAAATAATCACCAACAACTGTACATAATTAACCCTGTAGAGACCAGAGGAGGCGTCACTCAGACTACAGTTAAAGTAGAGAGCATTGTGGGAGTTTAGCTAGTGAAGGGGCGCCATGACAAAGACTAATGAGGTGGTTAATGGAAACCAGCCAGAGTTCTGGTCTTTAACATAACCTGAAATGTAACACAACAGCATGAACTAAAGCAGACGCATTAGGACTTGTGATGACATCCACTAAGTTTATTTAGTGTGATTGCTTGATTAGGGTACTATCTGTTAAGAAAATTATTTAAAATTCACATCTGAACCACAAACAAAACACAAAGTCATTGCAAAGAGACACAAAATGACCACAGAAAGACAAAAAGGCTGCAAAAAGTCATAAAATGACGACAAAAATGACACGAAATTGACACATAGTTAAACAAAATGTCTGTGTTGTGTAGACATGGTGGTCTCTGGGGTTCTAGTTTAAACCATTGTTGTGTTGTATGTTGTTGTTGTGTAGACATGGTGGTATCCAGGGGGGTATTCCTCGAAGCTGGCTAAAACAGGCTGGGCTTACGCCGGTAAGCGTGGCTTGAATAAGCGGCAACTTTAATCTCAGCTGCAAGTAGTTCCACTAACGAGGCTCAGCTGTTTTTCAGAGACGCTTATTCAAGCCAGGCTGATCCAAGCTGCAGCTGAGTGTGCGTCCGGGGAGATAAAAAGCCCCGACGTGTCGATCGTCGAAATGATGATATTATGTCTAAAAACAGAGCGGAGAATTTCTCTTCTCACGGAGTTGTACGAGGACTACAGTGAGATTATCACAAGAAAAGGCAACACGGTTGATAAATAACGCTCCAGACGCTGCCTGGCAAAGCATTGCCGACTGTTTAAATGCGTGTTTATTTTCTTTTAATGAAGCACTTAGTCTGAGCGTACACACGCACACATGTCTGAAAATTTAATTTTCAGAGGGCAAGTTTTTGACACTGATTAGGGATAACCCACAGCTGCAGTGGTAGATGACTTTTATTTCCTCACCCTGAAGTTTGTCACACTACTGTGGCCCAGAGGAGATCAATCTGATGAAATAAAGCTTTTCAAAACTCATTGAAGACATTTTTTATGTGTGTATAAACATATATATATATATATATATATATATATATATATATATATATATATATATATATATATATATATATGAGAGAAAGAGGCTACAGCCTGGTTTTGTGTAATGTGATGGTGGTTTTCACTTTTTACTCTGGTAGGCCTAATTCATGTTCTTGATTTGACAAATATATATCCACCATAGATGAATAAAGCAGCAGGTAACACCTAAAACCAAAGGAGGAATACTTTGGAAAAAAGGGGCAACTTCATGTGGAGATGTTTCATCAAACACTCAAACTTTGAATAAAAAAGCAGAAAAAAACATGTAGGCCTACAGAGGAGATGTCATTTTTATTAGAGATGATAGTGCTACTGTGGCCTACATTTAAATAAGGGAGAAGACACAAATGAGCTGTACACAAAATAGTTCTCTCATCATTTGGCCTCACCTTTGGATTCTCATCATGATCAGATTGGACCGCTGGTAAAAGGAAGGTATTCTTTATGGAAAACTGTGGCTGTTGTGTCCTGCTTATTTTAAGACAATCTGTGCCTATTCCTGTTACGTGTTGACTGCACTTTGAGGGTGAAAGAAGAAAGAAAATCAGATATTTCCAAGTATTTACCGCTGATGGATTCCAACCCACGGCGCAATGAAAAGTAAAACCACATTTAATCTACTTAACTACACTCTAACCACTGAGCCACAGTTACACACTGTGACAAAATGTGTAATATGATATAGTTTGATTCACGGTTATTCCGGCGTTATTTAAAAAAGGTCTCAATGTATGTCACCGAACAAGAACATCACTGATTACAGATCAAGATGAATTTAATGTGTAACATGCGGTTCACAGGCGTCTTTCTGAAGCTCGTCAGAACCTTCTCTGACATGGAGCTAAAGTAAGCTTGACTGTTAGCCTGCCCCGGACCAGGCTTGTCGCTCTGGCTGAGTTACCATGGTTACCAAGCCAGGCTAGCCCTAAGCCTTGTTGGTGGAACAAAACTCTCACTAAAGTTAGCGAAGCTGACCGAAATAAGCCAGGCTTAGACCTAAGCCAGCTTCAAGGAATACCCCCAGGGTTCTAGTGTAAACCATTGTTGTGTTGTTGTTGTTGTTGTTGTGTAGACATGGTGGTCTCCGGGGTTCCGCGGGTCAACGGGATCCTTCATGCCTCTCAGATCGCCAGCATGGCTCTGGACCTGGTGGGCGTCTGCAGAACCTTCCGGATCCCCCACAAACCCAACACTCAGCTGCAGATCCGGGCCGGAATCCACTCTGGTAACTCGAGGCTCCACCAGAACCCGACGTTCTGCTGGTTGTGAAGAAGCTGGCTCTGAGGTTTTGAGGTTCTGCTGTGTCTGCAGGTCCAGTCGTGGCCGGAGTGGTCGGAACCAAGATGCCTCGGTACTGTCTGTTTGGAGACACGGTGAACACGGCGTCCAGGATGGAGTCCAACAGCCTCGGTACTACAACCAGATCCAGAACCAGCAGACTACTCCGAGGAGGAGTCTGAAGGGACTTGAGACACATCATGAATGACTCAAAACTGATCCAAAATTACCGGAAATCTCTCATTTAACTCAGAATTTGTCCAAAATGAGTCAGTTCGCTCAAACAAAATTTCCAAAATGACTCTAAAGTCGTCATAAATGACTCAAAAAAATCTGTAAACTGACTCAGAAATGGCCAAAAATAACTGAATTTGTCCAACATGATCCAAAATTGACCCAAAGTTACTTTAAATAGACTAAAATGACTCAAAGTTTGTCCACAGTTATTTAACATCGACCAAAACATTAAATTTGTCTGAAATACTAAATCTTGTTCTGAGTTACTCACAGTTGTCTGGTTCCACTGGCTCCACTGGTTCCACTGGCTCCACTGGTTCCACTGGTTCCACTGGTTTTACTGGTTGTGTTTCAGCTCTGAAGATCCAGTGCAGCTGCAGCACCTTCTACCTGCTGGAGGAGATCGGAGGATACGTGCTGGAGTGTAGAGGAACGCTGCAGGTCAAGGTCAGGATCACAGTCAGCCCAGTAGCTCCCAGGAACTCCCAGTAACTCCAAGTGCTCCCAGTAACTCCCAGTAATTCCCAGTGCTCCCAGTAACTCCCAGTGTCCTGCAGGGTAAAGGGGACATGGTGACCTACTGGCTGGAGGGGACGAAGATGTCTCTGGTCTCCAAGGAGACGACCAGATCCATCGCCATGGAGACGGAGGCAGAGAAGGAGGCGGAGCTCCAGCCACCAGTGCCTGGTTTCCTTGGCGACGACCTGCTGCTGGACCAATCCTGATCCAGAACGTCGTCACATGACCTCCAGAGAAACAGAAGAAGAACGTCTCCAGCAGCTCCTCAGAGAAAAACTGTTTAATGGAATCATTTCTGGTTTAGTGTCAGAATTTATCCTCCTGGAGTCAATGGAAATGACCCAAAACAAAGAAAAAAGGCAAAAAAAAAAGTGAAAACTGTTTAAAATAAAAGGCTAATTTATTCAAAAACATGAACAACATGAACCAAAAGTTGTAGAAAGTTTCTATGTAGATGAATGAAGTTGAGTTTTCTTCATGAAGCTGAAAGTTTCACTGGACTCTGTTTGTGTGTTTCTGTTTTAGATGATGTTTGATGTGGTTCTAATTAAATGTGTTTGAACGTTTCGTCCTAAATGTGAGTTTCAGCAGCCACAGTTTGTCGTTTTTATCATCAGTCTGGAATAAAATAAACCAGAAAACTGAATCTGTAGTTTCATTTCACAATAAAAGATCCACAGACGGCAGGTTTTCTCTTAAATCTGACGAGTTTTGACACGTTTTGGTCTGAAAAACCCATTTTAGACCAGTTTCTGTCATATTACACATGGTTTTTATTTGCAGTTTCACACATTTGGAGCAGATTTTCATGTCAGAAGAAAACGTGAGTCATTTTGGGCCAGATTCTTGTCACATTAACACATCTTCTGTCATTTTGGAGCAGATTTTTGACAAATATTTTGTCACATTGGACAAATTTAGTTCCACTTTTGGACCAGTTTTCCTCACATAAAACATGTTTTCTTGTCTTTTTGCACCCATTTCAAGACATTTATATTTTCATTCTGGACCAGATTTTTCTGATATGAAACACATTTTGAGTCAGTTTAGTTCAGATTTTGTCACAATAAAGGCGTTTCTGAGCCAGTTCAAGCAGGCTTTTGTCTCTTTAGACAAAGTTGGAGTCATTCTGGACAAATGTTTGTGTGTTTTTTTGTAGTTTCAGACATTTGGAGTCATTCTGAGAATATTTTTGTCACATTTAAAGTCACATTGGACCATTTTTTTGTCACATTGGACAAATTTGAATAAACTTGGAGGACTTTTTGTCATGTCAGAGAAAAACCTTCATTTTGGACCCCTATTTTCTCACACTGAACATGTTTTTGACATTTCACACACACTTTAGTTTGTCAGACAAACTAAGACTCTTTCTCTGATTCTCTCCTTCGTGATGTTCTGGTTCCACAGAGCTGCAGGACTTTAGATCAAAAACGAACCAGGAGCAGATAAAACGTCACAAACTGCTGCTTTACACTCAGAGGTTTACATTAAATGACCGTTTTATTCAAACGTGGTGACAGTTTAATCGTTTTATTCTCAGATGGAGAAACGTCTCCGGTTATCTGCTGGATTCTTCATTATTCACGGGCCTGCTGTATAAATATTCATGCTGAGCAGATGGATGATGTTTGTTTACCTGTTTACAGCAAGACGGTCGCCGTGGCAACAGCTGGACGAGGAGCCGAGAGACGACGGGGCGGAACGGACTGAGAGGAAAAACTCAGAGACGCTGCACTTTGAAAGCTGAACTTCACAGATTAAAGGAAATCAAAGTCAACACATTTTTCAGATGAGAAAGTCACAGAAATCATCTCAGGTAATAGAAATTTTAGTTTGTTTTTGTATAACTTTGGACCCTGAAAATGATAAATTACCGTCCTGAAAGGGACCAAGAAGCACTGAACTCACGTCTGACTGCAGTTAACTGAGACAGAAAAGAGCTTCACAGGTTCATGACTGGTTAGATCTGGGCTCCACTACGACATGTTTTATGGCTTTAATCGTTGAAAGAATCAACCAGCTGCTGCCCATTAATTAGAAGAATTTTGTACCAATTGCAGGAACATTTAGACGTCAGACGGAACACATCATGGACAAACCAAAGACAATCACACAAGATAGCCGATTTTATATCACTTCAAATAACTTACTGGGCACGTTTTGAGTCCCAGCAGACAAATAGTGAGCCACTTTGCGGACCAAATAACACCATTTACGTCAGCTTGTTGTCTTGTATAGACACACAATGTGACTGATGCAATTTATGAAGCCAGACGAGCAAGAATAGGCACAGATTTTAGTTTATTCACAACCGATTTACATGTATTTTGGCCCATTTTGCTCCACTTAGACCCATTTTGGGTAGTACAAGTTCGGTGCTGTGTTTTGGTCAGTGATTTGAAACTTAAAAAAAATTTCTAGCTGACAAAAATTGTGTCCAAAATGACTCAAATTTTGTCCAATAGAGACTAAAGCGCCTGGTAAGGTGGCTCAGAAACACTTTAACGTCATCACAATAATGAAACCAAAATGCTCAGAAATGTGTTTAATTGGAAGAAAACTTGGTCAGAATGATAAATGTTGTGCAACAATTGTGACAGAAAATCTGTTCAGAATGAGTCGAGACTGTGACAAAAATGGTCCATTTAGTTTGATCCAAATTTGTCCAACAGTGACCAAAAAAGATGGCCAGAATGGCTTCCAAAATGTGTGTGACATGGAAAAAATGTCTAATGTGAGGGAAACATGGTTCAAGAAGGAACATAAAATTTTTCTGACATACAAAGAAAGTTGTCAGATTTACCCAGATTGTCCGAACAGGACAAGGATTGTTCCAAAATTGATCAAATGTTAAGACTAAATCTGGTCAAAACTTGACTGAAAATGTGCTGTAGATGTGAGAAAAACGTGCAAAGAAAACAGATTTTTTTTTGACAAGAAAGTTGTCCAAATTGATCCAAAACTTGTCCAAAATGTTGGTCTTCGTGACAAAAATGGTCCAAAATGATTTATAAAAAAAAAAAAAAAAACTTGTTTTATTAGTGACAAATGTTTGCCAAGAGACAAAACTCTCACTGAATTGGACCAAAAAGTGTCCTAATGTGGAAATTGTTCAAAAAGACTCAAATGTGTTTCATGTCAGAAAATTTGGTCCAAAAATGTACCCAATGTGTTCACCGTGACAAAAAAAATGGTCCAAATTTTATATGTATTGTGGACTAAATGTTTTTTTAAAATGGCTTGAATGTGTTTCACTTGAGAGAAAAATATCTTCTTAAAATGACTTGAATGGGTGTGAAATGACAACACATTTCTATTATGAGGGACAAAATTTGTTCATAAATCACTCTAAATTCTTCGAAATGAGATAAATTCTCTGAATTTACCCACATTTGTCCAAAATGATATTAAAAACTGTGAAATGCCCCAATGTGTGTGAAATGACAAAAACTGTCTAATGTTTGACAGAAACTGGTTCAGGAATGGGATTTTTCTGACCAGACAAGTGTCCAAAATTGACTAATAGGACCCAGCATAACAAAATGTGTTCCAACTGTTTATTGTCACAAAAAAAGTTCACATTTTATCCCAGATTTTCTCAATGTGAACCAAAAATGCTAACAAAGCCTGCCAAGTCTTAATGTGAGAAAAACGTGCCAAATTATCTACTCTAAATGTGTGAAATCGACAAAAACAATTGCAATGTGTGAAAAAGTACAAAATTTTCTTCTAAGTGATGAAAAACTTGTCCAAAATTGTCTAATGTCAAAAGAAATGGTCAAATGGCTCCAAATTTGTTTGAAATTACAAAACATGTCTAATGTGACAGAACTGCTCCGAAATAGATTCCTATCTTACAAAAAGTGTCCAAATTTGACCTAAAATTACACTCAAAGTGACCAAAAACTGTCCAAAATTTGTCTCCTGTAACAAAAACGGTGCCAAATTTTACCCAAATTTGTCCAACATGCGCAAAAAAAGGTAAAAATGGCTAAATTTTCTTCGTAACAATGAGAAAAAGTTCTCCAAATGTATAAATTTGTTCACATGCACAAAAATATTGTCCCAGAAATGCGCTCTAAAATGTGTGTGAAATTACAAAACAGTCTAATGTGACAGAGCTCGAAATGGATTCCTTCTGAGACAAGAAAGTTGTCCAAATTTACCTAAATTAAGGACTAATGTGAAAAAAAATTGCCCAAAATAGTCTATTGATCATGAAAAATGGTCCAAAGAATTGACCCAATCTGTCAAAGAGACGGAAGTCCTGGCTGAAGCAGCTCAAAAGGTGTTTATGTGACAAATTTGGCCAGAAATGACTCGCGTGTTGTTCCATAAGAAAAACTTGTTCGCAAAATTGACGACAATTTGTCAACGTCAAAAAATGGTTCCAAAATGACTCAATATTTGTTGTGAAATTATCTTATTTTGCTTAAATGTGTTTAATGGTGAGGAAAACCTGGTCCCAAAATTTGTAATATTGTGACAAAATTTGGTTTCATGGGATTTTTTCTGAAAATTATTTTCCAAATTTACCTAAATTAGACACAGTGACAAAAATTTGTCCAAAATTTGTCTAGTGTCAATAAAAATTTCAAAATTTCCCCAGTTTTGTCCAGCGTTGCAAAAAAATAGTCCAAAATTGAGGCTAAAATTTTCCAAAGGAGAAAAAAACGTTCCTGCACTCAAATTGTGACTTTTAGTCGATATTTCACATTTTTAACTTCCATCTCTAAACACGATATTATTTTTCTTTAGGATCATTTGAAACAAAACATCTTTATCTCTAGGACTGAAAGAGGTTTTTGATTTTCCAGCTGGAGAACAACAGCAGCGCTGAGCTGGTTTTTAATTACAGAGAGACGTTTGAAGTAGTTTCTGCTACTCACGTACTTCATTTCCTTGTCTGAGGACCTGAACAAAGCGGGCAGCCAGCAGAGCTTTTAGTTTACCGAATACATCGAGGACGACCACAAAAGAGCTCATGAGTTCCATTAAAACCCAACGAGAGCTGGAAAACAGATCTGTCAACACAACCAAATCTGAAAATGAATCTGTAACTCAAAGAGGAGAGCAACGGCACGTGCTCAATCACACTAGATTATACGATTTTATTCCGTTCAGGGTTGAAAAAACGTCAACGTCGAGAGATTTACTGGAAGATTCAAAAACATTCTGAGGAAGAAAAGCAGAAGTCGGCACAATCTGAGAGGACTAAATCTGAGAACTGCAGCAATTATACTAAAAAAAAAAACTAAATAATGGAATTAATTATCAGCAACCAGAATGTTAGAATCAAGGACTTCAGTGTGATTCACATAAATAAAGACGTTTTCCGACATTAACGGATCAAGAAAAGATTCACCAGACGACATGAGAAATTCCTAGTTTACAACCGTGAAATAAACTAAATTTGTTCGTCGTGTTTTTACAGCAGGAAGAGCTTCAGAAAGGATTTAATAATAATCTGGACCACCGGCCTTTTCTTAGAGGGTTGGTACAGGTTGATCTCATTAAAATATCGATTTTTTTACAGAAACTGCAAGCGCGATTCTGAAGCTGTTGAAGCTCGATTACAAGCTAAACTGCAACTGCTCCAGCTCGATACCGGATTTCACTTTGCAGCTAAATTACGGCTTGATTGCAGCAAAGTGTGCTCGATTGCAGCTATTTGTAGGCTAAATTACGGCTTGATGCAGCTATCCTGCGGTTCACTTGCAGCTTAATTGCAGCTTGATTGCAGTCATCTTGTAGCTCACTCACAGCTCTTGTAGCTAATTACGGCTCGATTGCAAGCTATATTGTAGCTAAATTACGGCTTGATTGCAGCTATCTGCGGCTCATCTTGTCGTTAAATTCAGCTTGATTGCAGTCATCTTGTACTCACTCAACAAGCTATCTTGTACAGCTAATACGGGCTCGATTGCAGCTATCTTGTAGCTAAATTACGGCTCGATGCAGCCATTCTTGTTAGCTAAATTCAGCGGCTCGATTGCAGGCTATCTTGTAGCTAAATTACGGCTTGATTTGCAGCTATCTTGTAGCTAAATTTACGGCTCGATTGCAGCTATCTTGTAGCTAAATACGGCTCGATTGCAGCTATCTTGTAGCTAAATTACGGCTTCGATTGCAGCCATCTTGTAGCTAAAACGGGCTCGATTGCAGCTATTCTTGTAGCTAAATTACGGTTGATGCAGCTATCTTGTCAGCTAAATTACGGTCGAGTTGCAGCTATTTGTTAGCTAAATTGACGTCCGGCTCGATGCGGTCATCTGTAGCTCACTTCAAGGCTATCTTGCACGCATCAATTGCTGGCATGATTGCGCATCTTGTAGTTATTTTGCAGCTCTGGAATCCATCAGCTCCCTGTAGATTTTACCTGTTAAGGCAACTGAGAACTCTGAAGCTTAATCTAGAAAGTAGCTGAAGATAAAGTGTGAAGTTTTATGGCGTTATCCACTAGCAGTTTTCATGCATTTGTGACTTAAAGGCCAAAATTTCTCCACAGAAATTAAAGACAAGTTAGGGAGCACCATGAAAACCAGAAACTGCAAAAAATGAAAATTATATTAAATGCCAAAATTAGGATGTTTTAACCAAAAATGGGAAAAAAACAACAAGACAAACAAAAATGACATAAAACAAGACACCAAACGACAAATTTGATTAAAAATTGACTAAACTGAGAGAACAAACAACAAAAACAAGACAAAATTGCAAAAAATACAACAAACCAGAAAAAGAGAACAAAAAACAAACACAAAAGACACAAACAGCATCAAAATTACAAAAATTATTAAAATATCAGAAAATAGACACACAAATGACCCAAATGGGCCCCACAAATGAATATAGGACACAGACACCAAAAACAAAACAAAATGACACAAATAAACAAGAAAAAGACAACCAGACAAAAGACACAAAATTATCAATATATATACAAACAACCAAAAAACAGAACAGTGGACACAAATGAAAACAGAAAGACGACAAAAGTTAAACCAAAACCAACAAAGTGAAAAAAAAGACCAAGACAACGACACAAGTGGGACACAAAACAACAAAATATAGACACAAAATGACAAACCTGAGAAACGAAAACAAACAAAACTACACAAATGACAAAAACTACAAAACCAGACAGAAAACAAGAAAAAGACACAAAAAGACAAAAAATTAAACTATCAAGAAGAATAGACACAGAAATGACCCAAATGTATTCTACAATATGAAAAATATTGAGACACAAAACAACAAAAAAACAAGACCAAAGTTGACGAACAAATCACTTAAGATGTATTTAGTTGTAATATGCTAGAAAAATAAAAAAAGAAGCATTTAAATGTTGATAAAACTCATGATTTTTTCTTCGTTCTTCCTCACGAACAACATTGCTGATTATTGTTCACATCTAATA